>NW_027509271.1:172985-290967 GCF_048541705.1 Temnothorax americanus | reverse complement strand
CTGGCGAGGTCTGCCTGGGAAGAGTTGAAGGAAAGAGAGATGGAAGGGAAAGCAGGTTCAGATTGGGAAAGAGAGAGAGGAAAGTTCTTCGAAGACAGAGGCGTGGGGTTAAAAGAGGTGGAAAAGATAAGAGGAGATGGAGACGAATGGTTTCTTAAATTGTTTGAGGGGGATAGGGAGACGCAGAGAAAAGAGAGATGGGAGAGGATCGAGAAAGCAGAATACAATAAGTGGTATAAGTGGATAAAGGGAGAGGGTATCCCGGGATATTTGAAGAAGGGATGGGGAGAAAGTAGATGGGGAAGGGTGGCTAGATTCAGATTAGGGAACGAGATAGGAGAGAGCAGATACTGGGAAGCGGAGGAGAAAAAGAAGTGTAGGTTGTGTGGGAATAAGGAGGAAACGTGGGAGCATGTATGGGAAGAATGTAGAAGATGGAATTCAGGAAAGGGAAGCTGGCAGGAAGCGGTAGGATGGGTTTTGGACGAGGAAGGAGGAGGAGAGGAATGGATGCTGGAATTAGAAGGGGAGAGAATGGGTGGAAAGGGGGATTTGGAGGAGTTAAAGGAGGGTAGTGGGGAAGATGGAAGGGGAGATGGGGGAGAAGGATAAGTGGGAGGGGAAGAAGAGGAATGTAGAGAAAAGGAGAAGTGAGTAATTGGTCTGTTTTAGAGCTGGCAGGATGGAGCGTGAAGGGAGAATGATAGTGGAGGCAGTGGAAGGGATTGTAGAGGAGAAGCTAAGGAAGATGCTGAGGGAAAAGAAGGAGGAAGACAGAAAAAAGGACGAGAGGATGGAGGAGCTGGAGGAGAAGGTAAGGAGGTTGGAGAGAAAGATAGAAAGGCTGGAGCAAAGTGGAGGCAAAAGGAAGAGGGAGGATAGCGAGGAGAGTATGGCGGGAAAAAAGAAATGGTGGGCAGGTGAGGGTAAAAGGAACGAGGACGATTTCAGAAAGAGGAATATAATTATAAGAGTGGAGAAAGAGAAATGGGAAGGTAAGGAGACCAACTGGGAGAAAGTGAAGGAGCTTTTCGCAGAAGGGCTGAAGGTGAAGGTGAAGGTAAGAGAGGTGATAGTGGTGGGGCAGAGAGGGATTTGGCTAACAATTTTGGTAAAGTTAGGAGACGAGGAGGAGAAGAGGCGGGTTTTGGAGGCGAGGAGAAGGGCAGGGAACTCCATAGGAGTCAAGATACACGAGGATAAGTCGGTGGAAAGGAGGGTTAGGGAGAGAGAAGAAGGGAGAAGGGAGGTGCACAAGTGCACAGGGAGATCGGCGGAGGAAGAAATCGCGAGAGGGATGGAGGAGAAGCTTCTCTTGAGCCCAGAGGAGGAGAAGGAGGAGGGACGAGAGAGGAAGCAGGCCAAATAGGGAGGAGTAGACAGGAAGGATGGAGGTAGAAGGAAGGAAGGAAGATTTGACGGCAGAAGCGGAGGAAGAAGAGGGATGAAGAGGGGAGGGGAGGGGGGTAAATATTTTTGTAAGGTCGCATATGGCCAGGCACAGGGGAAAGAGAATGTACGAGGTTTGGGTACGTTCCTCATAATTAAAAACGCTTTGTAAACCCTACGGGGAAAGGCAATAAACAGCATACATACATACATACATACGTACGACGGGACGGCGCCGTTACGCGAGTTTCTTTCACAATTCTCGCTAATTGCCGTTGCGAATGGATGGAGTGAGGCGGAAAAAGCGGTTGTCTTGGCGTCGTGTTTACGGGGAAAGGCGCGTTCATTACTTGATGCATACGCCGACGGAATCGAATCTCTCTCTTACGCAGAGTTAAAGGCGAAATTGGAATTACGTTTCGGAGAAAGTGAACTCGCACAAAATTACTATCTTCGGTTCACAAATCGGAAACAGCGCCCGGGCGAGGATTTTGCAGCGTTGGGCGCGGATCTGGAGAGGCTTTCACAGAAAGCGTATCCAGAATGCTCTCACGAGGTTCGCGATAAAATTGCGAGCTTTCAATTTGTCGCCGCGTTGACCGACGGTTTTGTGAAGCGTACCCTTCAAGTCGAGGGAGTAACGTCGCTTCGAATAGCGATCGAGCGTTCGAAGACGCTCAGATTTATCAATCAAAATTGTTTTTCGGGAAAAAGAGACGCTCCGCCGGGAAATTCTTATTCCGTCCAAAAAGAAGTTCCGGAAACAAAGAAATTTTCGAAGGGACAAAAGGAAAATGAGCGCCGAAAAACAAAGGAGTGTTGGGGATGTGGGGCAACCGGGCATTTCCGTTCAGAATGTCCCGCACAGAAACAGGAAAACTAGCTTCTGTTGCGTTGATCGGGGCTGGCTCGACAGGCGAAGCCCGAGCTCCGGTTTACGCGCGCGGCAGAACTAATATTGTGCGCCGTCTCGGAAGCGTGGGCACGGACTCACGCAAACGTTGTTGTGTTAATGGATTTTTAGACAATAAATCTTGTATTTTTAGAATAGATACGGGCTCAGATGTGTCGGTTTTAAATTTAAGATTGGCGAATAATTTGAAGCAAGTTCCTCTTGATTTTTGTAATCTCAGATATCCCGGTGAGAGGGTGCCGGTAACTTCTCGCGTATTAGCCACGATTTCTTTGAGCAAATTTAATTTTGAGATGCCTTTTTATGTGGCAGACATTAATGACGAATGTATTCTCGAGACAGATTTTCTTGAGAAAGCGGAAGTTTTGGATAAATTTTTAGAGAACACTCTCGGTTTGACGAAGAGTGTGGAAGTTGAGCACGGACTAATTTGTTCTCGAATTGAGGACTGTCCTGCTCTTCTTCCGATATTTGAGCAAAGATTCTCACATTTAAATCCTTTACCGGAACTTGTCTTTGCTGATTTCTTGAAAGAATTTTATCATGTCTTTTCCGAAAATATTATTGCCGGGAATTGTGATGTATTATGTCATACCATAGAATTGTGTGATTCTCGCCCTATTAAGCAGGTACCTCGCCGAATTCCCCTTCATCTACGAACGGAAGTAAATAAAATTTTGGAAGAGATGAAAGACCAAAAAGTAATTGAAGAATCAAGCAGCCCTTGGGTTTCTCCGGTTGTTCTAGTAAAAAAGAAGGATGGCTCTATACGGTTTTGTGTGGATTATCGGAAGGTAAATGCCGTAACAAAAAAAGATTCCTTCCTTCTTCTAAGGATTGACAATATTTTGGATTGTTTAGCGGGGAATTCGTGGTTTTGTACTCTTGATTTAAAGAGTGGATATTGGCAGGTAAGATTAGATCCTAAGGATCGAGAAAAGACAGCTTTATCTTGCGGAAACGGTTTGTGGCAATTCACGGTTATGCCTTTCGGTCTTTGCAACGCCCCTGCTACTTTTGAGCGAATTATGGAGAAAGTTTTGAAAGGATTAATTTCTAACATTTGTTTTGTGTATCTAGATGATGTCATTGTTTTTGGAAAGAATTTTGAAGAAATAATGCGTAATTTAAAAGAAGTTTTTCTTCGCTTAGAAAACGCTAATTTAAAAGTCAATCCTAAGAAGTGTGTATTTCTAAAAAGAGAAGTAAAGTACCTTGGACATGTAATATCTGCAAAGGGTGTTGCAACTGACCCAGATAAGATTTCTTCTGTTAAACATTGGCCGCTTCCGAAAACACGGAAGCATGTGCGAAGTTTTCTTGGTTTTTGCTCGTATTATAGAAGATTTGTCAAAGGTTTTTCTATTTTGGCTAAACCTTTGTACAAATTGACGGAAGAAAATAATAAATTTGTCTGGTCTTCCGAATGCCAAGAGGCATTTGAGAATTTAAAATGTGTTTTGACTTCTCCTCCTATTTTAGCTTTTCCTTCAGGTGAAGGACAGTTTATTTTAGACACCGATGCCTCAAATCATGGTATCGGGGCGGTGCTTTCTCAATTTCAGGGAAAAGAAGAAAAGGTGATCGCTTATTATAGCCGAGTGTTAAACAAATCCGAACGAAATTATTGCGTCACCTGACGTGAGTTATTGGCAGTGATAGACTCGGTGAAATCGTTTCATCACTATTTATATGGAAGGAAATTTCTAGTGAGAACGGATCATGTTTCTTTACGATGGTTGATGTCTTTCCGGAATCTGGAAGGGCAATTGGCCAGATGGTTGGAGCGTCTGCAGCAGTACGATTTTGACGTCTGTTATCGGAGCGGAAAGGCTCATGGTAATGCGGATGGTTTGTCTAGACGTCCGTGTTTAGACACGTCTTGTCGTTACTGTACAAAGATAGAGCTCAACGAAGGATCGAAAGAAGAGACTTGTGGACGTATAGTCTTCGCTGAGGAAAATCCCCAGGAATGGCGTTCCGCTCAACTTTAGAATCCGGTTGTTTCAAAAATAATTCAAGACAAAGAGGCTGGTAGACGATTTGATTGGCAGGAAATTTCTCTTGGAGAGCCTTCTTTAAAAATTTATTGGACTCATTGGGAGATGTTGACAATAATTGATGGTGTTATATATAAAAAATGGCTCTTCCCAAATTTACAGAAGAACATTCTTCAGATTATCGCGCCTAAACAAAGGATTCAAGAAATTCTAAACGAGGCCCATAATTCACCTTCTGGGGGACATTTTGGCATTAATAAAACGTTACAGAAGATTCGGAAACGTTTTTATTGGGCCACTTGTAAAAAGGATGTAGAAAGATGGTGTGCTATCTGCAAGATTTGCATTGCTAGGAAAGGTCCCATCGGTAAGGGAAAATCATCTTTGCAAATCTACAATGTAGGAGCTCCTTTTGAAAGGATACAAGTGGATATTTTAGGTCTCTTGCCTACTTCTACAAACGGAAATAGATATCTACTGGTGGTAGTCGATAGCTTTACTAGATGGCCAGAAGCTATGCCTCTTAAAAATAAAAGAGCCAATACAGTGGCAAAATCTCTAGTAGATCAAGTATTTTCTCGACACGGAGAAAATACTTTCCTTTGGAGTTGCATACAGACCAAGGGAAAAACTTTGAGTCCCGGCTTTTCCAAGAAATGACCTCTCTGATGGGGATTAGAAAAACTCATACGACCCCTCTCCATCCACAATCAGATGGGCAGGTCGAGCGTCAGCATCGTACTATTTTAGATTATTTGGCAAAATTCATTTGTGAAAATCAAAAAGATTGGGATCGATGGATTCCTTTGTTTCTACTAGCTTTTCGTTTTTCAAAACACGAAACCACTGGAGTAACTCCGGCGGAGATGTATCTAGGACAGGATTTACGTTTACCTTTAGATTTTCTTAGAGGAAGTCTTCCTTCGTTAATAAGGGAGGAAGACGGAGAGGTAGAATACATATCCAATTTAAGGAACAGATTGGATCTCATCCATCAGTTTGCTAGACATCATCTACAAATTAGATCCAAAAACGTTAAGTCCTGGTATGATCGACGTTCTAGACGAGTACTTTTCGAACCGGGACAAAAAGTCTGGTTCTATCATCCTCAACGAATTGCGGGGAAGATCCCAAAATTGCAGAGTTCGTGGGTAGGACCATGGGTAATAATTAAAAGACTTAGTGATGTTGTGTATTGTATCCAAGAGTCTCCTCGTCGTAAAAATAAAATTGTTCATGCAGATCGTTTGGCTCCTTTTCAGGAAAAAGAATAATTTTCCGATTTCGTATTAGGGGAAGTGTTGATTCGATTCGACCTGAGTCTGAGCCCGTACTTAAATATTTTTAAGAAGTTACTAATTAGTTTTTGTTCGATTTTTCTGCGTTTCAAATGTTTTGTTACAGATATTAACAGCATACGGATAAGGCATGACGACAGGGAAATTTCAGTCTTCTCCTGGGAAACCTTTCTGGACTGCCTCTCTCACGGTTTTTAACCGTGGTTTTCCCGTGAGACTGAGAGCGAATGCCGGGGCAGGGGACAGAGAGCTCTTAGAGCGATGGGTCCGCGGAAGTATTTCCCCCTCTGATCCCGAAGAAAGAAGATCCAAGCGCGCAAAGCTCAAGAGGGAAGAGGAGCACCGGCGCGGCTGCAGGAGTCAGGGGTCAAGCAGGATCTTCGTCGTAGAGTCTGGCCAGCTCTATGAGAGGAGGAGGCTCCGGAGTGCGGTTGGGACCAAGAAGAGGACGGCGTCCGGTAACCTGTGGCAACAACCCAGGGTAGGGCAGAAAGCCGTTCCGGTATCCTGGAATCGCACGATGGAAAGGACCTGTTGTGGAGGCTGGAATGGACGGAGCTCAGTAACTCGGTGCAGCAGCACGAGGAGAGCAGGAAACTGTCCACAGCGGCTTCCCTAGTTAGCAAGCTGCCTCCCTGATTGTCGGGGCGACAATCTGAAGAAGGGGGGCAGTGTTGCGTGCATGCCGCCCGGTATACCTTTCCGACACCGAGCTGAAGCGTGCAACGGAAAGTCGAATGTAGCCTGTCCTTAGTAACGAACCAGTTATTGATTTTATTTATTTAATGTAACAGCTGACAGATTTGTTCTCGAGCTGCTGGACCGTGCGGACGTGGTCCACGCTCCTCTGTATTGCGAGCTTTTAATAAACCTTAAGTTTGTTCTCCTTAATCACCGCAGTGTTTACTTATTTCCGCGAGCGTCGGGAGTGTGAGCGTGTGTGAGTGAACGAACGACTCGGCGAGCGCAACGATATATTTACAATATATTTACAATGGTATTTTATAATGTCCCCATGGCAGCGTTTCGGTAGAACCGGGTATAATGTATCGCTTATCGTCGTACGGACTTAGAGCTATTTTCGTTTCGGACACAGTGTATACCTCGTGTTTTTTGGATCTTATGCAGGTTTGGTGTCGCGTCATTTCAATTTCGTCGCGCAGACACCACGTGTAATCGTCGAACGTTATCGACCTGGCTACGACGTTACTCTTAACACCTTTAGCCTTTTTCGTATCTTTCTTACCGTCCACTCGCAAGGCGTACATCTTTGCTCTAAGCCCGACGAATTCGGTCATTATCGCACCGTTATTTTCGTCTTTCATTAAGCCCGGAACTTTTTTATTGACGAGTGGGATACCGTACGCATTATCAATCGCATAATCGCTAGTGTCAAATCTATAATGAATGTGACGCTTCATGATATCATACACATCGTCGCACTTGATGTGATAAATAAGACTGTCAGTATCGGTGTACGTGACTTTACACTTGTTGCGATACAACGGTAACATGTACTCGTGATGAAATTCGTACAAACATGTCTTGGAAATATCGAAGATGCACATACCCACATAAATTGGTTTGTCTAACTTCACCTCGAGTTTTCGCATTTCTATTGCTACTAAATTCTCCGAAAAGACGCTTCGGCTATGAAAATTTAGTTTTGCAATCATTGCCTCCGCGCCGTATCTACCCTCCTACTGAGTCACTAGGCGCACGTCAACGTGATTGCGCACATTCTCCATGGTTTTGCCAAACACTGCATTGTTCTTTAATTTGTATAAATTTTTTTCAAAATCATTCTTGGCCAATGTCCTAAATTTTGTATTAAGTTGTATATAATCGTGAAGCCATGGAGATTGCGCGAATTTCAGTATACGGTGAATTTTTGATATACGGAAACCGTGACGAGTACACTGCTGCAGGTTGCGATAATGTATTACATTACGTTTTTTATCGTATAATGTTGCGAGGAGCTTGTCCTGCCGCTTGCCGGGTGGTTTATCGCGCGTCGGACAGAACGGTAGGTCAGTGTGCGCGTCGTGAAGATGTTGCGGATACTCCAAGTCGACTTCGAGTATGTAGCCTATCGAGAAATCCAACGCGACATCCATAACATTAAAATCGGTTACGTTGTCGACCCATTTAAAATCTGCGTATGGCAATGGTTGACACATTGCCCAACCGTATAAGTTATTTACATCAAAATACATGAGATATGACGACGGTTTCGATGGATCGTATGATTGCATGTACTTGTTGTTGGCCAGTGTGTATCTGTTTGAACATTGACTCAAACCGCCGCGTATACCGCGTTCGATAAACATGATTATGTCAATGTCGGTGAGCAATTCGAAATTGATGTGTGTATGCTTCAACATAACATCCCACGTAAAACCCGGTAGAGTATAATAATACGCCGGATCGAGTCCGTAACTCGCGACGCAACTATCGCGAAAATTTTCAAAGATATCGGCCAACAGCAAGACATCGGTCTTGAGATATAAATCACTGTAATCACCGAGCGTTCGAATGGAGAACCGCTGCCAGACGTCGACGGCGTGCGCGTAATCGCTCTCGGATACGGTGTCACCTGTCAATGAACTGTAAAATAAGTCGCGCGGCGGTAAACACAAGTCCTCCAATTTTTCGACGCAGTCAATGTATTCATATAGAAATACGCCTTTTCGTGTCAGCAAATCAAAGTTTTCTGCGGATAATTCACAAAATTCGCGTTGCAATATTCGCAGTTTATCCTTGCTGAGATAAGATGCCAATTTGTCGAAACTAGAGGTGAGAAACTTGTACGAATCGATAAATCGCAATTTGACGCACGTTTTCTTATCTTTATCTTTGGTGCTTTGAACGTTTTTTGTAAACGAAATATATTTTTCTTTTGTCATCGGGAGTAAATCTACATATCCTTCGTACGCTGTTGCTATTTCAGTTATAATAAAATGTGCGTCATAGCCCGATAAATTATGAAACACTATGATGTTGATATGTGTACCTGGATGTTTCCGGATCCGCTTCCATCTTCTCCAGAGTACATTCCAAGTCGACGTATACGACAAACAGAACTCGTTCCTTCCTGTTGTGATTTTTAAAAGCCAACCACTTGTCGTTATCGCTCGGTAACTTGATCGCACAGTAATTCATTTCCCGACAGTCGACGGTATGGGCAGCCAATTTTTCGTAGGAGCTGAAGTAGTGCAAACATCTGCAAAAATAAACGTAAATATTATAAATTTTTATACACAAAATATTCTATATATTATTAAAAAAAACTATAGGTACTTACCGATCGCAAATGTACTTTGTGTGTCCATGTTTATTAATTTGCGAGCTCACGAGGCGGGATAGGTTCTTGATCCATGCAAAATGTCCCACGTTGTCGTCATGCACGTACAAGAGATTTACATGTCTGTCCATCTTACGATCAGTAACCCGTATTGGTAAGATAGCAAGTTTTTTTGTTTTTTTTTTTCGATGCTGTACACGTTGATGGAGATGTTGTTGTGATTTTCAAACCGTTTAATTTGATTCAACGTCATTGCAAACTCAATGTCCGTAAAATTTAGCACCGACGTGTAATGTGGGTACGACGATTCCCGTTCTGCATGTCTCTCGGCTGGATACAGAGCTGACCATGCGAAACATGCATTGTCTCTTGATTGTACGTTTATCACCGCATTCTTTATTTTAATTTCTTGCGGTATTTCCACAAAACACCCCGCGTGCAATGGATTATATTTGTTCACGTTTACCATTAAATTGAGTATACGCGACAACGCCCATCCACTATCACGTTCCTGGAATTCTTCCAGCTTTGCTAAAGTAGGCTCGATGACGTGTCTCTTGTACCACTCATGCAGATCGGACTCGCGAAAGAGTTCATAGTTTCTCGTTGCGATACTTTTATTCGCACGCTTGTCACTCGCAACAAATTCACCATTAAACACTGTGTTAATTTTTACATTGTCATATTGCTGCATGACGTTCCGCACATGATTGAGTACAATTTCTCTCGCATTTATAAGAAATAGACGAGGGTCGATGTGTTTGGAATTTATCACCGCACCAGTCAATATACGGCTTTCAAAAGCTGGATCTATCTCGCGCCATCTGAGTCCTGTCTCACTCGCACTGTATCCCGCACCCACATGTACGAAACGTTGACGTACCAAGTCTTTCAAACCTTCGAGCCTTGCGATACATGCGACCAATGACTGTTTAAGACCGATCGATGACTGATCGATTAATAATCGTGGCCGCTTAATTCGGCTTTTTTCTTCCAATGATTCGATAAACTCGTCACATCGTTGCTCCCACGCGGCAAAGTCTGCCCTCGAATTTAACAGGGTGGATTGCTCTAACAACTCTTGCTCCATGTTATTGCACGATCCTCTTGCTAACGCCATTTGTTGCACTCGCGACTTCCAGTTCTCGACTATTGAGCGTATCCTCTAGATTCGTCATTTTATATTCTACTAATGATGCATCGTTTGCTTATCGTATCTAATTTTATCTCAGCAGCCGTACATCGGCGCTATTTGCAAAATTTGCAGTTTTGCACGTGTTTGATGAAATCATCGCGAGACATGTCGCGACATGTTCTTCAAAACAATAACGCTCCATTGAATTATGCGAAATTGCAAATTTTGCAGTTTTGCACGTGTTCGATGAAATCATCGCGAGACACGTCGCGACATGTTCTTAAAAACAATAACGCTCTATTGGCTTATCCAAAATTGCAAAATTTGCAGTTTTGCACGTGTTCGATGAAATCATCGTAAGACAAGTATGCTCTTGAAAAGAAATCATATTTGATGCCCGATGAGGTGATCTCATCACGAATGTTCTTGACAAAGGTATCACATTTAACGTATATGTGGATTGTGGTGGTGGTCACCATGCAGCAGCCGTACATTGGCGCTATTTTTGCAAGATTTGCAGTTTTGGGTATGCATAAATGGTTTACGAGGATTCTAGAGCGCAGTCGAGAGTTCGATACGGTTCGAGTAAGTTGCAATAAACAGCCTCCAGATACGATGAACACTCAAGGTGCGAACTACTACGTTCCGATTCAAGACGAAACGTGTGAGAAACAGCACAATGAGTAAGTACCGCTAATTTTCATATATATTTGTGCAAAAAAACTTTTATGAACATATAATTGTATTTTTTTAGTTTTGATAAACCCCGCTACACGCCTCGTATTTTGGGAAGAAGATTTGCCTTGACATCAACAACGTATAAATTTTTGGATGTTGGAATCAGCGCGGGACCTATGTCCTCTGTGGATTTACTTATTGGCGATAACCGAAGCAATCGGATAATTCTGCCACATGCAACATGGGTGACATTCATCAAAAAACATGCAGATATACGGCGACTCGTGCAGTCATTGGCACCATCATTGCTAACGTTTCGAGATCTGGAGCTTGTTAAAATACGTGACGCAAATATTGTAAAATTGACGTCGTGCGGCACCAGCTTGTACATGAAACCGTCAACTGTACTCTTTTTGTTCGAACTAGAACATTGCGTCGAGAACGTGTATTTTCAACTATGTCAAAATGTTCACGGCGTAAGTGAAAAATTCAAACAGTTTGTAACAACTTTACGTCAAAATTGTATCACCGATAAATGTAACGCAATTACAATCTTGCGTGAAATTTATGATAAAAATTCGATTATTGATTGCAAATTATTAGCCTACGCTTTGGATACTATTGTGTATAATGCGCTACATGATAAATAAATGCATACACGAAGAAAAAGTTACGGTTGCTACAACAGAATAATGCTGTTAATTTTCGTCCATCCATACAAAAGGGTTATGGAAACCATAGTACTCTGGAAGTGACCTATGGTTTCCATATGGTTTCCATATGGTTGCCTTTCTTTTTTTTTATTTTTTTTTTTTTTTTTTTTACGTCAGGAAAACACTCATGAGTACCTCCGCCCCGGCGGTGGGGCGGTAGGTTATGCCGGACTCTTACCGGCTAAAAACCTGACGCGTGGCCTACTTTTGGTGTTCTCGCAGGGCCAACCGGGAACTAAAAGAAATATTACATCCGGAAGGCCCCCACCGAACTCTATCGAGGGTTTCCCTCTCGCCCGGGGTGAAGCCAAGGAGCGGGCAAATAACCCGACCTCCCCAATCCCCCCCCCCCAGGTCTCCCAGTTAGGGAATCTAATCTAAAGCGGCGGCAGGTACCACGATACCCACCGCCGCGCCTCCTAGTGAGGGGACAGGGTCGCAGCCCGAGTAACCGCCCTCGGGCCACGGCCCCCCACGGGCCCCAGGGGGGGAAAGGGGCAGAGGGTCTCTCAGACCCCCACCCCCCCGAGGCCCACCTACTCCGAGGGCCCGGGTCACGAACCTAAGTTCCCAGCCCGCGCCCTCCCGGCGACCCGAGGAGGCACAAGTGAGGGAAACCCCTTAGGGAATCCCCCCAAGCCCCCTCGGACCGCCGAACTACTGTCATCCAGAGACAGCCGAGGAGGAGCAACCCCTAGAGGTCGGATCATCCCCAAACATACCGACCCCCGGACAGGCCGAAGCCTGTCCGGAGGGTAGAGGAGGAGGAGGAACCGCCGTCTTCGGCGGCCCTCGTCCCCCCCTCCCACCCTTGTGAGCACAACCCGCCCCCCCATCAAGCGCCCAGCAGGCAACCCCGAGTCCGCACAAAGCGGACATTCCGGGGCCGCCGCAGGGCACTCTCTGGCCCGATGGCCGCTGACCCCGCAGCGGTAACAAAGACCACTGCGGTCCATCGGGGAGGTGCACAGGGCCCCGACGTGACCCACGTCCAGACATCTGTAGCACCTGAGGGGGCGGGTTCGGAGCAGCCCTATCTTTGGGCTACTCCAGCCCACTTTTAATCCCCTTTTTATAACTGTGTTCGCGACGCCCACAGGACATCGCACCCACGTCACCCCCATTCCTCGAGGGCGACGGACTATCTCCCCGACAGTCACGTCGCCCTCCTTACAGCCGCCACCCGCGATGATGGCGGCTTTTATCTCCGTCCGGGTTACGGAGTCATCCAGACCCGTCAGGCGCAAACCGACGCACCTGGCAGGCCTGGAGACCCGCACCCCAAAACCCTCCAATGCGACACTCATCCGCCGCGCTAGAAGGTCCGCCTTCTCTTCCTGTTTGTCGCCAGGGACCTCAAACACGAGGCCCCCAGAAACGGCCCGTCGGCAAAAGATTCGCCCAATTCCCAGGTCGTCAAGGGAGACCTTCTCCCTCGCCGTCCTGAGGACCCCGGCATACGTCACCGGTGATCCCCCAGGGACAGTGATTGTCACTGCCGCCGTTTTCGGGGGGGCCGGTAAAGCCACCTTGGCCCTTTTTTTCTTTCCTTTGGGCGGCGGCGCACGCGACGCCCCCCAGCCCCACCCACACGAGAGTCTCCCCCCGCGAGAGAAAGGACAGGAGCCGCCGCGCCCCCGCCGACCACTCTCCCCGTCTGTCCCCTCCCCCTCCCCGACCACTCTGCCGGAGAGGGGGGTGGCACAGCGGGAGCCATCCCCACCGCAGAGGAGTTGCCCCCCTTGTCAGAGGGGGCCCCCTCATATCCCTCACGATGGAGCGTACCTCCCTCGCTAGGATTTCTACCTTTTTATCGAGAGCCGCGAGGCGGGAATTCTCTCCCTCCTCGGGCCCCCGACCACCAAACGCCCCTTTTCCAGGAGCATCGGTACCCCTATGTTTGACTCGGGAGTACGTCTGAGTAGCGATCTCCCGAGTCATTTTCTGAGGTGGCAAGTCGAGGGGCGCCGAAATCGACGTTCCCTCCCCCACTTCCTCCATCTCCGCGTCGATCTCCATTGGAGTCGGAATCGTCCTCGACATTCCCTCCATCTTTTCTGTCAGGTACCTTACCCGACTCTTCAGTTCGGAGTTCTCCGCCATTGCTTCTTTCCATTTACCCGCAATTACTTCCATCTCATCCTCGAATCTATCTTCAAGGGCATTAACCACCTCTTCAATATAAATTGCGTATTCCTCCATCTGTTTATTTATCATACGAACTCGATTTCCGCATTTGTCCTCATCTACCACAGGGGCAACCAGAACGCCATAGAGAAGGTATCTGGACCTATCCAACACCTCATTCAATGACAGTTCCTTAGCTCTCGCGCCGATGGGCCCGGGGAACCGAACAATCTCGTCACGAGAGCATCTCTGGAGGTTTTCCCTCTAGCGCCTCATAAGAAGCTCTCTCCTCTCCTCTCTTGCCTCACCGTTCCCCACCGGTATCCAAACCATTCCCCCTGTCTGTGGCAGTCTCACCAGACTTACCACCGGAGAGAGGGATACGCTCCTGTCCTCAGAATTCTTCGACCTCTCCCTACTCGACCTAGTATTGGTCGTACTTATTTCGCTTACAGACTCATCGCTTGATGACGACGAGAGGTTGGCTGAGCCAACACCTCCCTCCCGCCGGTCTCTGAGTATCCGATTCCTCTGAGACGGTAACTTCTTCTTCGTAAAAGAACTCATCCATAATTTTTACAGTTGGTTTTATTTTGGAGTATCCATCTCCTAGGCCGGTTAGCTTCCCAGCCTCACGGGCCCAGCCTGCCCGAGCTCGGGTACCCCAGGCTCGCCATACCCGTATCGGGGACGCCCCCAGGAAGTCCCAAAGGGCCTCCGAGGCCGCCCCCGACCCCTGAGGAAGTGGTGCGCTCTCAGACCCTGTACCTCTCCACCTGGGCCTCCCCTCGGCAAAGCCGAGGGTACTGCCCCAGTGGGTCATTGGTACAGGGAGCCCCCTCACCACGACAAGGTGGTGCACCGTCCAGAGGGATATGGTTGCCCTAACCTTAGTGAGGGTAGCTACTATATGGATGTTGCAACCATAATATATGGATGTTACAACCATAATGAACAAATATTCACCCGACAAAAAAAAATTATTTATTTCGAAATTTTATTACTATTTTTTAACTAAATTTGTTTCTTAAGATGCAGTTTATGATTATAAATATTTTCTCGTAATTAAAAACACATATAAAAACACACTTACCTTGGTGGGATTCGAACTCGGGACCTCTGGATTGTGAGCCAACTGCTTTACGTGGTAGACCACTTCTTAATTTAATGTTAGTGTTATATATAGTCTACATATGTCAACCAGCGCAAATATATAATTTTTCAAAAATCATCTTAAGAAACAAATTCAGTTTAAAAAAAGTAATAAAATTTTGAATTGGATATATGATATAATCGGATATAATATTTCTTATAATGTCGGGTGAATGTCAGAAACCGGTGTCGGCTCATTACGAAATTTTGTGTTCGTAAATATATTTATGAAAAAAGTATATTTATAAAGGCCTATCTACATAAGACGGAGAACGCGAGTCGCAAGACACACGCACAGTCTACATGTCAATCTAACCTCTATACACAAAGAGGTTAGATTGACATGTGGACTGTGTGTGTGCTTGCGACTCGCGTTCTGCGTCTTATGTAGATAGGCCTTAAAGTTAAAACATCCTTATCAAATCCACTTTATTCTATGCAGAAATTCTTTTGCGCGCGCAATGGAACTAAACTCTCAATCATGCAGTGATTCAGTGCTGTACCGTGCAGCTATATCTTATGGATCTCTCAACCATAATAGTTGTGCTGCAGACCACATAAGAGGGATAGCAATAATCCTTTGGTTGAGGCAACCATATACAAGGGTATTATAATTGAATATTACGTATCGTAAGAACTACGGTTATGACAACTGTATAAATGGGCATATCTTAACAGCTACATTGAATGTAATATCAATTTAACTTGAATTCACATACATTTCTCTTTTAATCATAAAGAACATTGTTGTAACAATCGTAACAATTTTCTCCGTGTATAATATGGTTAAAAATAATTTCCTTTTCATTTACTGTTCCTTTTTGTTAAGCTGTCTTCGTTTATCGTTTACTTAAATGTATAATTATAAATTAAATATTAAGATCTGAACGATTAAATATTGTTGGCGAAGAAAAGATACGCGATCGTAAGCAAGAAAACGCGAACGGGAGCGAGAGAGACGGCGCGAACGAGAAGACGCGCGCAAACGGGGGCCGGGAGCGAACGCGCGAGGGAGAGATAACGCGAGCGGGAGCGTGTGACGTGACGCAGACTCCGCGGCGCGGCAAAACACGGACCCCCTCCCTCGCTCCGCGGCGAAAACGCGGTCGTCATGCGGCGCCGGAAAACGCAGACCCCCTCGCCCCGCGGCGCCGGAAAACGCGGACCCCCTCGCCCCGCAGTGCCGAAAAACACGGCGCCCGAAAAACGCGGTTCCTCCCTCCCTCTCCTTCCCGCGGCGCACATCAAACGCATTTCCCTTCCCCCTCCCCCCGCGGCCCCCAAGAACGCGATTCCACCTCCCCCACTCCGCGGTTCCCCTCCCCCGCCCATCGGTTTCCCCCCCGTCCGCGGTTCCCTCTCCGCCCCTCACCCCCTCTCAGATCCCCGGAGTGGAATCGGCCAGGCTTACCTACTGGTATACATATATGAAATAGAGGTAAAATTTTTCGGGGAGTGCCATGTGTATAGTTTTTCATTATCGATTTTCTGGAAACCGATTTTTCTAATTTTTTTAATTTTTTGGGAAATAATTGACCGAATCTTAAAGAATTATATATGAAACAGGGGTAGAATTTTCCGGAGAGTGCTATAGATAGATATATTTATTGACTCCCCTCAGGGTTGCAAGGCGTTTTGGAGGGACGTTCCCAACCCTTTACATATAATCTCTTAGTGCGACCTCACAATAAATCTTTTTCCCTTCCCTTAGCCCTTTCCTCTTCCTTCACGTCTTCGTTCGTCTCCCTCCACCTCTTCCTGTCTCAGCTCTTCCTTCCTGTCTGTCTCCTGCCCTGGGTCTGTTGATCCTCTTCCCCGCTCCTGTGGAGTTTCTCCTCCGTCTCTCTCGTGCTCTCCTCCACCTCCTACCTCCTCTCACTCCTGCTCTCCTCCTCTCCTCCACTCTCTTTCCTATTCTAACTTCCCCTCCCTCTTTCTCTCTTATCCTCGCCTCCATCTATCTGTCCTCAGCTATCTGTACCCTTAGACTATTTCTCGCTTTCCTTCTTTCCTCTAGCACCCTCCCCTTCTCCTCCTCATTCCCGCGCCTAGCCATCAACGTTATCCCCTCCCATTTATACCTCCTCCCATTTTCCCTCCTCCTCCTTCCATTCTATCTCCCTTTTATCCACCCACAGTCTCCTGTTTTCCCCCCTCGTTCTTCTTCCCTTGTCCCTCTCTTCCTTCGCCTTCTCCAGCATCTTTCACCTTGCTCTCCTCTCTTCCATCGCAAGGTCCTCGTCCACTCCAATCCCCCACCTTTGCCTAACCTCTCCAAATCTTCCCAGCAACTCTGCCCTCTCCCTCTCATCCTTTATCTCCACTATCAAAACCTCTCTCCCTCCCTCCCCTTTCCTTTCCCAGACCCTTTCTCCTTTCCATCCTACCTCCCTCTTACTCTTTTTTCTTCCTATGGCCCTCGTCCTCGTCCGTATCCATACCCTCGCTTCCACCGCTTTATCCTCGTCCATCTTCACCTTTCCCACTCCCCTTCCTTCTTTTGCCAACCAAAGTCCAGCTCACGCACGCTCGTCACTTCCTCCCCTTCCTCGTTCCACTTCTACGTCGCCTTCTCTCCTTCTCCTTCCATCACCTATCTATCTGTCCGGCCCCTTCAATCGTTCGATCCATCGATCTGTCGAGCCGACTCCCTGCTCTGTTCCGCACCTGCCGCGCCACCATCGCCAAACCCTCTGTCTCGACAGGTCAATCGATCGCCCGATCGATACTCCCTGCTACCAACTCGCTCAGCTCCCTCGTCGTGTAACTTGGGCTGCTACCTCCGTTCCTTCAATCCCGCCCTTCTCTCCCTCGCCCCTCTTGTTCCTCCTTTACTTACAGTTCTCAGTCCGCTCCTCCACGGTTTTTCTCTTTCGCATTTCCCTTAAACCTTTTTCGTTCACCTTCTGTATACTTTCCTCCTTTACACTTCTGCCTCCTTTCAAACCTCAGCCAGTGCGTCCAACTTTTCTCGGTTCCCTGCCTCTCCTCTCAGTCGTACCAACCCTTTTCAGCTACTATCCAGCGCCGCTGTCTCAACTTTCTTCCTCTTGCTACGCCCTCTAGCCTCTCCGCTTTCCACACACAACCTCTCACCCGTTGATGTCCCGCGCCGCCGCATCTACATTCCTCCTCCTACCGCGTCCTCTATCCTCACCGCTCCCCTTGCCAATTTCTCTTCCGTCTGCACACTATTTCGCTCCGCACTCATCACCACCGGCGCGCCTGCGCGAGCGCCGCGTGATCTCGCGTCAGTGCTGCTGCCCCCGCTCGTCTCCCCCTTCTCGCTCCATCAGCCTCTCTCCTAACCTCCATATCACTCAGCCCTTTTCATCTTCCGTTTCTCTCCTCCTGCTTCGATTTTCCCGTCTCCTTCATTTCCTCATCTTCCTCTATGCCCTCTCCATCCAATCCGCCTCCTCCGGCCTCTCTTTCTCCCTTCTCTCTTCTCTCGCACCACTTTCTCCGCACCTCTCTCCTTGGGCCGTCCACCACGTCCAAGTTACACCGAAAAAACCCCGGAGAGTGCTATAAAATGTATAATTTTTCGTTACCGATTTATATTAAATCGGTAATAATATTTATATTAAAATTATGTATGTATAATTTTAATATAAATATAAAAATAAAAATAAAAGTAATTAATGTTTAAAAATTATAGTATTGGAAGACGGATGAGATTATTTAAATAATTTTAGAAAAAATTGTTGATATAATAGTATAACACACAAATAATAATAAAATAAATAAATTATAATAAATAAAGTGTGTAAGTTAAAACTTGCACATTGCTTCTTCATAGTTTTAAAGTGTTCAAATTAGAAATTAGAACATTACTTTCTCATAGTTTTAAAGTGTGAATGTAGAATGCTAATTATAAATTTGCACACTGAGAAATCAACATTAAATTTTGTTCAGAAAGCTTCCTCTATAAGGAAGTCAAAATAATAAAAAATGTCTACAATAATTACTTCATTATAGAGGAAGCTTTCTAAGCAAGAATAATGTTAATTTCTCTGTGTGCAAATTTATAATTAACATTCTATATTCACACTTTAAAACTATGAGAAAGTAATGTTCTAATTTTTAATTTGAACATTTTAAAACTATGAGGAAGCAATGTATAAGTTTTTTTATTTTTTAGCATGTTTTTCTTATATTGTTAAAAATGTTTATTTTTGCTGTAACTTCCGCAAAATTTTGAGATATCGGTCTATTTCATCTCTTTAGTCTTTTCTATTCTTATTTCATATACAATTCATTAAGGTTTGGATTGTTGCTTCATGAGATACAGATTTGTTAAATTTTGGGGAATGCGTACACAGACATAAAAGTTTTACAAAATTGGATCTAATTAACCTAATCTTAATAAGTTATGGTAAATATTTACAATTAGGGCCATTTCCGATGACCTTGAATTTGACATATATTGTCAAAGATACCTTCCCGAGTAACATGCAAGTAAATTTAGTCGGGAGTCAGTTTGTTAAAAAGTTTGTTTGAAAAATATAGCAGCTATTTTGAGTATTGGAAGGCATAAATGACTAATATTACGTTTTTATTTTAAGCAGAGAATACTTTATTTTACGAGAAAGTTGCTGTTTTACCAAAACACAACAATTAAAGCAGTAAATTGTTGATAAATTAAAATATTTTTGCTAAAGTACAGAATACTTTATTTCGCGAGAAAGTCGCTGTTTTACCAAAACACAACATTTAAAACAGTAAATTTTTGATAAATTGTATATTAAATATATATGAGTATTGGAAGGCATAAATGACTAATATATATGTCGAAATAGTTCATGCATACACTTTCCACGCGAGACGAGTTGTCACATGGGTTCGTGGCGCGCTTTACAAGCTCGTTTATTATATATCGCTACAAATATTCACACAGATGATTGACTGACTTATCTTGTTTAATACCACCTCTACCTAAACGAGTTTGTAAAGTGCGTCACGAACCCATGTGACAAACTTGTTTTGCGTGAAAAGTGTATGCGTGAACTATTTCGACATATATATTAGTCTTTTATATGCCTTGCAATACTCAAAATAGCTGCTATATTTTCCAAACTTTTTTTGTTTATAACTTTTTAACAAACATTGACTCCCAACAAAAATTACTTGCATGTTACTCGGGAGGGTGTCCTTGACAATATATGTCAAATTCAAGGTCATCGGAAGTGGGGCTTTAATTGTAAATATTTACCTAAGTTATATATAAAATAGGGGTTGAAAAAGATTGAAGAATGTAATAGAATAAAAAAATAGAGATATTTTAAAATTTGCGAAGTTACAGCAAAAATAAGCATTTTTCCAAAAATTCAGAATTAAATATAAGCTCAAGTTCTTTCCGATCCTAATCCAATTCCTTATGCATATACTTATGCAAGTTTGTCTGGATAGACCCTTAAGATCTATCCAGACAAACTTGCATAGTGCATAAACAAAATAAGCATAAGAAAATTGATTGGTTTATATACATATGTGCATAAGGAAATAGACCAATCTATTTCCTTATACATATGCATTTATGCAAGTTTATCTGGATAGACCCTTAGGATCTCTAGGTTAACCGAAACTCCATAAGCGCATATTTTGATATATGCGTACTCGCCGTATATGAAATAATAAATATTTTATAAACATACATGTGACATTGTGGCATGTAATTTAAATAAAAGTAATAAACAATCATACAATAACAAGGTGAGAAAACTTGTATTATAAAAATAAATAAAAAGATGTATAGATGTGTGGATAAATTATATAATAAGATAATAAGAAATTTATACTGGTACTGTAATAAATTGACGATTGACGAATTATGTATATTACAAATATGTTACTATGTAATTTTATTATTTTCGTACGAGCAACAACATTAATGAACAGCACAAACCTTAAAGGTTATATTATGTACACACATATACAATGATTAATTATTATTATTGCTCATTAATGTAGTTACTCGTACAAAAATAATAAAATTACAAAACAACATATTTGTAATATATGTATAAATTTTTATTACTTTTATTTTAATTACATGCCACAACGTCACATGTATATTTTTAGAATATTTATTATTTTATATATGACGAGTATGCATATGTCATCATCATATATGTAATACTTTAAAGGCCATGGCGCGTACAAAATTTTTAGTAGTAATCAGATGGAAGAATACCAGGTGTAACATTCCCGTGGATGCGCAGTCGTTCAAAGTAATGGCCGCTCTTGAACCAATCAGAAATTAGCCCCGAACTTGAAAAACCAATATGGCCACCGCTACAAGTTAGGTTAGTGGAACCCATGATCGCCGTTGCCGCGCGTGTATGTACCAGGTACGCTTAGAGCCTTAGTGCGCTCGTTGTCGTCGACGTCGTCGACGTTACCGAATGTGTTATCGTGGTTCACGTGGTTGTAGCTGTTAGGCCGTGATCGACGACAACAATCCGCTGTGGCAGAGAAAGTTTTATCAGAGGTAACCTCGTTTTCACGAGATTCCTATCGCAATTTCGATAAGTTTATTAAATACTCGGAACGTGAATCAACGACAAACACGTCGTGAACACGTGATCTCTCTTGTTCACATCGCGCGTGATCCTGACGTCGTTCTCTTCTCGCCTTCGTTCTTGGGTCCTTCGTGAATACATATAATCGCACGATAATCCGACCGCCACACTGTCAAACGCAAAACCGCTACTATTTAAAGCAGGAGCAAGACCAATGTGTAAGGTAAGTTGTGTGTGAATATCACTGAATTAAATGAAATAAACCACAAAAATACCTATAGCTTGTAAAAATGATAAAAATTAAGCAATTGTAAATAGTGTATCAGCTTTTATGAGTTGTACTTCATATTTGTTTTCGTTTGCAGACACAATGCCTTCATGCTGCATAATAAATTGCAAAAGTCGGACATATTATGCAGAGAAGAAAGGAATAATCTTTTATAGATTCCCAAACGAAGAAAACATTCGTCAGGCATGGATAAATGCTTGTCAAAGGAGCGAAGAGAGTATAAAAATTGATTCTGGTAAGTTGATATATATATTTTTTATATAGTAAAATATAACAAAATGACCTATAGTATAATATTATAAATTATATCAGTATTAGATATTTTTTATTTTATTTGTATTATTGTAGCAAGAATATGCAGTCTTCATTTTGATGACGATTGTTTTATAACAAAATGGACAGACTCAATAAAAGCACCACCAAAACAACTGCGGCGGTTAAAAGTAGGTTCCATTCCTACAAAAATGTTAACTTTGGAAAAAACGAGAAAAAGAAAAATGTCCAACAGTGATATGGCAATCAAGAGGAATTTCAACGACAACGTCGTAAGAGAAAAGTGCAAAATCAATACAATCGCTGACAGATTGCAAAAAAAGCAATTAATAAAAACAATGTAATTGTTAATGAAATATCTGATACTAATTATATTGCCAATACATCATCTGTTAGTAATGTAATACAAAATGTCACGTATACAGAATATCAATCTGATACTAATTGTATTGCCGATACATCGTCTGTTGATCAAGTGATACAACGCATTACACGTGCAGACCATCAATCTCGTTATCGATTACGTAAGAAAGGACAATCTCATTTAAATATTAATATGATATCAGTTAATAATTTAGTTGAACATTATATTGGCCCTATAGATGTGTCGTGTATTTACTGTAACGCTAAGCATTTTATAGCTAAAAAAATTATTAATAGAGGAAATTTGTTTCATGATTGTTGTAATTATGGGGCAGTATGTCTTGAATCATTACCCATATGTCCTCATTTTTTACGTACTTTATTTGAAGGAAATCATGCAAAATCTAATCGTTTTTTCAAAAATATTTGTAGTTATAATAGTTCATTCTCATTTGCATCATTTAACGCTAATTTGATTAATTTTCAAAATAGACGACCTGGTCCATATTGCTTTAAAATACAGGGTGAAATTTATTATCAATTTAATACAGCATTGCATGCTGCGTCAAATGAAAATCCAACTTATGGTCAACTTTTTATTGTAGATTCAAATGAATCTATAGATTATCGTCTTAATGATAATTCAAATTTAGATTTGGAAATCGTGCAAAATCTTGAGCACATAATGCGAGAATATAACGTGTTTGCTCAATCATATCAAATGATGGGTGAAGAATTAGAAAATCAACGACAATTAGAATCGAATCAATTGGAATTACAATTATTATTTAACTTAAGACCAGAAACGGATCGACGTCGATATAATGCCCAAAGAACGAATGAAGTTGCTGCTGTTTTTGTTACAACTGCTGATGGAGAAATCCCTGAATCATACGTTGTAGTACGTAATAAAAATACCAAAACTTTGCAAAATATCAGTATCATGAACCCAAATGTTGAGCCATGAATTTATCCATTGTTTTATCCATACGGTACTCAAGGATGGCATTGTCATTTAAAGAAATTAAATAGTGACAAACGTATAAGTAGAGGGCAATATGTCAAGTATCGCATGGCTATTCGTGATAATTTTAATATTTTTTTATTAGGACGACGCTTATTCCAACAATGGCTTGTAGACAATTATGTAAGAATTGAAAGAGACAGAACGGAATATTGCAAAACTCATCAAAAAGAGTTGCGCTCTGAAACATATCAAGGTTTAATAGATTATATGCAAAATATGGTAAATAATTTAAATGGACGTATTGGAAAAATGGTTATACTTCCTTCTACGTTTATCGGCTCACCACGTAATATGTTTCAAAATTACCAAGATGCAATGACACTTGTTGTTAAATTTGGTAAACCAGATCTTTTTGTCACAATGACCTGTAATTTAAAATGGCGTGAAATTACAGAAAATCTTTTGCCTGGTCAACAAGCTTATGATAGACCTGATATTTGTGCACGCGTTTTTAATATTAAAAAAGATTATCTTATAGATGTGATTGTTAAACAAAAATTTTTTGGTGAAGTAGCAGCATATGTATATGTTATTGAATTTCAGAAACGTGGTTTACCACACGTTCATATGTTGATTACTTTAAAACGAAATTTTAAAATAACAACTTCAGAAATTGTTGATAAGTATATATCTGCTGAAATTCCTGATCCATGTAAGAATCATAATTTGCATAACATAGTTATGAGACATATGATTCACGGGCCTTGTGGCGATTGGTGTTTAATAGATAGGAAATGTTCGAAACATTATCCAAAAACTTTCGTTGAAGAAACGAGAATGGATGAGGATGCTTATCCATATTATCGTCGACGAGATACTGGTAAGACTTTTGAACGACCTGGTGGATATATAGTTGATAATCGTTATGTTGTTCCATATTGTCCTATGTTATCAGTTATATTTAATAGTCATGTTAATATTGAAATAGTTTCCAGTATCAAATCTGTTAAATATCTATATAAATATATTTATAAAGGTCATGATGCTGCCTCTATAACAATTGAACCAATAACAGAAAATATAGTTATTAATCATGACGAGATACGCAATTATATTGAGGCACGTTACGTTGGACCTGTAGAAACTAGCTGGCGTATACTTAGCAAAAAATTGCAAGATAAAAGTCATGCTATAATACGTTTGCCAGTTCATCTACCTAATGAACAAAGTATAATAATTGATGAATCTATTAAAGATGCAATGACTTCTGCCTTAAATCAAGTCACTATGTTAATAGATTATTTTGCATTAAATTTACGCGATATTGAAGCAAGAAAATATTTGTACGTAGATATTCCACGTTATTATACTTTTAAAAAAGAAAAAATTAGTGGTAAAACTATATCACATTGGGTTAAACGTAGTAATTATAGGTCGTATAATTGTATAGGTCGAATGTATACTGTTAGTCCAACACAAATAGAATTATTTTATTTACGGTTACTGTTACTTAATGTTAAGGGAGCTACAAGTTTTAACGATTTAAAAACTGTAAAAGGAGAAATTTATCAATCATTTTTGGAAACATGTTTAGCTTTAGGTTTAATTGAAGATGATGATGAATGGAAACGAGCTATATGGATGAAGCTGTTGGATGGATGATGCCACGACAGCTTCGTAAATTATTTGTGCGTATTTTAATACATTGTCAACCTTTACATCCTGATGAACTTTGGGAAAGTTTTAAAATAGCAATGTCAGAACATTATGCGCAACATTTCGGTATGTTACAAGCACAAAAAAAAGTTTATGCACAAATCGGTGCTATGCTTCTTGCTGAAGGCAAAAGTTTCATCGATTTTCCACAAATGGAACAATTAATAGAAAATAATGAAGAAGAAGGTAATGTGACCATAGAACAAGCAATGGAAGTAGGTATTAGGCAATATAATCAATTAAATGAAAAACAAAAAGAAATAGTTGATTTAATATTAAATAGATTAGATGATAAAAGTCGTAATAGTCATTGTTTTTATATTGATGGCCCAGGTGGATCAGGTAAAACATTTGTATACACAACAATTTATTATTTAGCTCAAATTCGAAAGAAACATGTGTGTACAATGGCCTTCACAGGTATCGCAGCTACGTTACTTCCTGCTGGAAAGACAGTCCATAAAATTTTTAGATTGCCAGTTCCACTATTTGTTGACTCATCATCTTCCATTAAAATTCAGTCTAAAGAAGCTCAATATTTAAAATAAATAGATATTTTTATTTGGGATGAAGCACCAATGGCGCCACGATATGCTTTGGAAATTATGGATCGAACATTGCGTGACATTATGAATAATGATGTATTATTTGGTGGGAAAATTGTCATATTAGGTGGTGATTTTAGACAACTTCTTCCAATTAAAGTACGAGGTACACGAAGTGAAATTGTGAATCTTTCTATTAAATTTAGTTTTCTCTGGAAATATTTCGTGAATTTTTTTTTGACAGAAAATATGCAAGTTCTTCCAAATAAAATTAAATTTGCCAAATTTCTATTAAATATGGGTGATGGGATATTAAATGATTTTAATGATAATGTACAAATTCCTGAATATTGCATAGCACCACCTAATGCAGATATTGTTACAGAAATATATGGTGATTTAATACAAAAAAAAAGAATTTGACAACATGGCTAAATGTGCGATACTTTCTGCGCGAAATATCGATGTAGATGAAATAAATAAACAAGTTGTTGAATTATTAAATAAAACGGAAGAACAAATTTATACAAGTATAGATAGTGCTATAAATTGTGATGATGACATTAGTGAATCTTTATTACCAGAATATTTAAATACTTTATCTCCATCATCTCTTCCTCCTTACGAATTGCGATTAAGACCGAACTGTATCATTATGTTAATAAGAAATCTTAATATCAATGAAGGACTTTGTAATGGTACTAGATTAATGGTTATAGAACTTGCAAATCATTTATTGAAATGTAAGATATTAACAGGTAATAAAACAGGAGATATTGTTTTTTTAAATCGTATAACATTGTATTGTGAAAATGTATATCCTTTTACATTTAAAAGGAGACAATTTCCAATAAAATTAGCTTTTGCTATGACGATTAATAAATCACAGGGACAGACATTTGACAAAGTAGGAATAGATCTTCGTAAAGATGTTTTTAATCATGGACAACTTTATGTTGTTTTTTCACGAGTTTGTTCCTGGCAAGCATTAAAAGTTTATCTTGGCGAACAGCGAGATAGTAGATGTGTTAAAAATTATGTATATAAAGAAATATATGTTTAAAAAATTATGGATTATGGATGTTATAGATGTAATTGTCTAACAATGTGGGTTTACGACATTCAATCCAAAATGATATTTACATCTAGCTATAAAACTTACAAGCCCGCCAAAAAATATTAAATAAGCAATGTTTATCAAAAAATGATTATAAAATTATTAATATCTTATAATATTCACAAATGTTTGCATAATTTTTTCAAATTCTTTAAAATACTTGAAAAAAAATAGAAAAATTAACGTCAAACGTGACAGACTTAGGGCCAATTTTACCAACCACAGTTAGCTTAACCGTCGGTTAAAGTTAACAGGGCGGCCAACTTGTCATACTTACCTCATGATACTTAACCTCAGATTTCAGTATTAGTTTCGATGTGCCAATTACCCGGAGGTATTAAGGCACTTTTCAAGCGTCCTCGGGTGAGATGATAACCCACTGAACTGAAATTTGAGGTTAAAGTATCATGAGGTAGTATGACAAGTTGGCCGCCCTGTTAACTTTAACCGACGGTTAAGCTAACTGTGGTTGGTGAAATTGGCCCTTATACAGTCAGCTAGATGGTCGTTATCAGACAAAGGATTAATATTTAAGACAATTTGAAATCTCTAGAAAAAACTAATAAATATTCAGATAAATTTTTTTGTTTTCTCATAGAAGAAGCTTTGTTTACATAAACTTCGTATATAGACCTTTGATCGCATATAAAATTAGATCTAATCAACTAAATGTTAATGAATTATACATGAAATAGAGGTAGAAAAGACCAAAAAGAAAATTTTTTTTTAGTTTTCGATGCTAATATGTTTCTTATGTTCTAAAACGTCAAAAGATTGCATTTAAAAAAATGTCGATACGTGTGTATGTATGTATGTGCCAAATTTACCGAAATTTTTATAACTCTAGAACTAATCAACCAAATCTTAACGAATTATATATAATATATATATATATATATATATATATATATATATAATATACTCATGTAGTTAATGCATATATAGGTACGTAATAATAATTAATGTTGATATTATATTTGTAGGTTTGCAGGAAACAAATCCGTGATACGGGACGTTGCATCCAGATTTAATGTAGCAGAATCTACGTTTCATGCTATCATTTCGAATGTTATGACATTTTTACTTAATATTGCTCCAAATATAATAAAAATGCCTGCTACAGAAGATAGAAAAAGAGAGGTTGCTCGTGAATTTGAAGAAGTAATTAATATTGTTATGCTGAAAGATATGTATTACAAGTTATATGTTTAAACATTTATAAAATAACTCTGTTTCAGATAAATGGATTTCCTGGGGTCCTCGGATGCATCGATGGAACATTTATTAAAATTAAAACGCCTGCTAAAAAAATTAAGAGTACTTACGTTAATAGACATGATTTTCTATCTCTGACATTACAAGCAGTTTGTGATGCCAATAAATTATTTTTAGATGTCTTTACCGGTCCTCCTAGTAAAATACATGACACAAGAATATTCCAATTGTCATTTTTAAGTAATAAAATACAAAATATAGCAGAAAATTATCACTTATTAGGCGATGCGGCATATCCTTTAAGAAAATATTTATTAACCCCGTACAGAGATTACGGCAATCTTACAGCCCCTCAACGGAATTATAATTTCAAATTATCTCAAACAAGAGTTAAGATAGAAAATGCGTTTGCATTATTAAAACAAAGATTTAGGCAGTTAATGCAACTAGATTTTCTCACAGTTAAACGTTCTGCTAATTTTATAATTTCATGTTGTGTGTTACATAATTTGTGTATTTTGAACAATGATTATTTAGATAATATTGAGGAGGATGTAGAACGTAATGAGAGGCAGGTTTATAATGAGCAGAATCCGAACGATAGAATGGAAGGTGAGATAAAAAGAGACATTATTTGTAATTTATTGGCTTTTAATTAGTGAAAATGTAACACAAATAAACATGTATGCACAAATAAAACTTTTTTTACAGAACACAAAATAAAATTTCTTTTACTTAATAGATACTATATAAACTTAAAATACTTAAATTTATATTTTAAAGAAAATAATACTTTTTAATACATACATTGTTTCTTTTATATTATTAATGCACTTTAATAAAGTAAATATATTTTTTTCTTTCAAAATTAGCATAAAGTACTTTGTACTATCAAGTGATGTAAAAAAACTAAAAAATTTCTTTACATAAAACATTTTACATCATATAAAAAAACTTAAGTAATACATAACGTATTTAGTCTTTAGTAATACATCACATATAAAGAAACAGTCTTTAGTATTCCATCATAGTCTTTAGTATTTTAGAGTCTTTAGTTTTTACGTAACAGTCTTTAGCATTATGTTTTCTTATATTAATAAGGAAACAGTCTTTAGTTATCATATAATAAACAAAATAGTGAGATAATACTGTGACTACTTATAACTTTTTCAGTTTACATAAAATATGATGTGTAAAAAAGTATGCTGTTTCTAATCACTACTTGAATCTTGATTTAAATCAATTGTATCATTATCTGTTGTTGAATCTCGATGTAAATCAATTGTATCATTGTCTGTTGAATCTCGATTTGAATCAATTGTATCATTTGAAAATATTTTCATAAAGCTACGTAATATATCCAATTTTTCTGTATGTCTTCTTTCTCTCTTCTTCTCTTTATCTTTCTGAATGCGTAATAAAGTCTCACTTATAGACATTTTTTTCGGTGCCTTTTGTGACTTCGTGACTTTGCGATCCATTGCTATATTTTCTTGTTGCTTTTCAATAATTTTCCCAGGACCTTGCATTACCTCAGGCTCCAAGCTGTTATCTATTGCCTTTATCTTGTTTAATTCTTCTTCAAAATCCACTCTTGTTCGTTTCGCACCTGATTGCTGATTGCTCCTTACAGATTGCATTTTACGTTTCAAAATAGTCTTGTAACGATTCTCACATTGCGTACTGCTTCGTACAATGTTTAGTTCTGTTAAGATATCATTAGATATTTGTATCCACATTGATTTTTACATTTAAATCGTTTCATAGGCCCAATTAAAGGTAAATATTGCTCATATTTATCTAATAATAAGCGTGTACTTTCGTCACACCAAGCAGTTGTTAATTCGTTCTTATCTTTGAGGGATGGATCCTTATCTTTGCTAGCAGCCATGCTTTTCTTTGAAAATCTGTAACTAATAATAGAAAGTATAAAGTATAACATATTTGAAGTTGTAATTATACAAAAATATATATTACACAATATACAATAAAGATACTATAAGATGTCATAAACTAGTAATATTGATCTCAATTATAAAAAAATCTTAACTCTCTTGTAGATATTTCTCTTTATTTTACATACCTATAATGTTTCACTTTTGTAAAGAAAAAGTTTTTACACCGTATTATAAAATAATATACTTCAGCCGACTTATTAGCTCGATTAAAACGGTCGTTTAAAAGCCGTTAAAGGTTAAGTTGAAAATGGTTTTCAAGGTTACGAACGTCGCACGTTGCACATGTAGGCATTGAAGAAGTTACTAGTTGCACTGCATTGGGTCAGTGCAAGTGAACGCTCCCAGATCAGTGCAAGTGACCGCACTCGGGTCAGTATAGAACTACGCACTCCGAGCACGTGCGCGTAGTAACAAAAAGTTACTAGCCACTGGAACGGAGCGAGTGCACACCAATCGAATTCGCCATAAGGCCCAAAGGCGAAAACAAATCCGGGAAAAATTCCGGGAGTAGGATTAATCACAAACCTAGTAAGGGATATGAGGCAAGCAGTACTCACACAGTAAGAGGAGCAGCGGCTCCCACTGGTTAAGTAGGCATAAGTCCATCCTTTTCCCGGTCAAGTCGAGAATAGGAACTCGACGCATTAAACAAGGATCAAGCCGATTGCAGGCATATCTAGAGAATTTCGCGCGAGTCATTTCCAAGAACAAAGTAGCCCTGACCACTTAGGGAGGCCCGAGAAGCGTGCAGTAGTGTTCGGCGTCGAGATCCGACCCGTAGAACGCGAGATACCCAGCCGTCGGCGATTTCGATAACCGCGAGTCATCTCCGGGAGTAAAGCATCCCTGACCGCTCAGGGAGGCCCGAGAAGCGTGCAGTAGAGGTCGGCGTCGAGATCCGACTCGTAGAACGCGAGATACCCAGCCGTCGACGATCTCGAGAACCGCGAGTCATCTCCGAGAGCAAAGTGTCCCTGATCACTCAGGGAGACCCGAGAAGCGCGCAGTGGGGGTCGGCGTCGAGATCCGACCCGTAGAACAAGAGATACCCGACCGTCGGCGATCTCGGTAACCGGGAGTCATCTCCGGGGACAAAGTGTCCCTGATCACTCAGGGAGACCCGAAAAGCGCGCAGTGGTGTCGTCGTCGAGATCAGACTCGTAGAACAAGAGATACCCGACCGTCGGCGATCTCGGTAACCGGGAGTTATCTCTGGGGACAAAGTGTCTCTGATCACTCGGGGAGACCCGAAAAGCACGCAGCGGGGGTCAACGTCGAGATCCGACCCATAGAACGAGATACCCGGCCGTCGGCGATCTCGGTAACCGGGAATCATCGCCGGGAAAAACATGGCCCTGACCACTCGGGGACGCGGGAGGCATGCAAACGGGATCGGCGTCGAAGCCCGACACGTAAGGCACGAGATACCCGACCGTCGGCGATCTCGACAACCGCGAGGCATCGCCGAGAGTAAAGTGGCCCTGACCACTCGCGGAGACCTGGTACGCATGCAGATAGGGTCGGCGTCAAAATCCGGGGCGTGGTACCCGAGATACATAGCTGTGGGCGATCTCGGTAACCGGAGGTCATCGCCGAGAACCGAACCCGGGAGCAGGCCTACCAGGTCCCCAGACAGAGTCAGAGGGGGTTGCCGTCGACGGCGAACAGCATTAGGTAGACCTGGACATCTTCTTCGAGAAGTTACTCCAGATGCCGCAACTGTGACCCAAAAGGCGATGTGCGCGCGGGTCGGCGACGTGGTAACGTGCGGGTTAAAGGGGGTGAAAAACCACCACCCTGGGGAAGAGAGAGAGCGTCATCCGTAAGGCGAAGGGCGCGGAAGTTTCCACCGCGAACATCTGGCGAACACCTGTCGCGGCGAAAGCGGTAAACACCTATTGTAACTGCGTAGCGTGGAAAATTTCCGAAAGAGAAAGCGGGCAATATGGCCGGAGTGGGGTTAAACTCCGAAGGTGGGGAGCCACAGCGAGACGCGGGACTCGAGGCAGTCTCTCGGGGATCGTCGAACGAGTAAGATCTATTACACGCCGTATATATATCCTGGCCGCGCAAAACTTCGCGAGCGTAAATCGGGTGCGTTGTATTACCTCTCGCGACACCCGAAACAACCGGAAACGCCCGCGTAAAGCGTTAACTGTCGCAATTACAATTGCGAATGGCATACAATTGCCAAACGAATCATTGTGCGCCGTAAAGCGACAAGGCACTTGGCCTTTGCAATACCTGTGAACAGCAACTTGTGCAATACGAAGATTTGTCGACAACCAACTGTGTGAATCGAGATTATTGAATAAATTGTTGAGTCATAGCATGAAATATTTCGAGAATTATCAATTCTACTTACCTTACATACTTACCTGGTCCATCGGCGTCGATTCATCGAAGTCCCTCGTTGATCCTGGTTGGCGGTGGCAGCGGCGACACTGGGTAGCGGCGGCGATGATCCATCTGTGGCGGGAACCTGCAAATAAGGAAAATTAGTTAGATTGACGATTCGAGAAATCAGATATATTTACCTTCTCGGTTATTCGAGGTCAAACCGAGTGGCGACCGTTGATTTATAGGACATCCACGCGAAATGCACCATCCTGTAGTACCGTTCGGTTACAACCTCACCTCACTCACCTCACCTCACCTCACCACACCTCACCTTGCGACCGAGCACTTTCCAACAGCCGCGTCGCCTGACCAAACGGTCACCTCGAGTAATCCTACAGAGACTACTCGTTGCAGAGCCACGCGCGGCACAGACGGGACGAGCGGAAGCGGAAGCGCAGCCACTTCAAAGGAACCCAGTAGCGGCATCCGCACTACGGGAGACCGAACTCCCAAGCATGCCGCCCACGCCGTTAATGTTGGCATTACAGGTTCCCACGATGACTCACGTGCCTCCTCCGTTGATAGACGCGATCGCGGAATTCGTGGGATACGATTTCCCGATCGGCCCAGATGACCAGCCATCCGACGATTTCGAATCACCGTCGGGAGAAAGCGAGAGCGACGATGACTAGGCATGGGAGCCCAAATAGAGAGACACGGCTCGGCGAATGACGATCCCTGAGGCCAGAGAGGCACTTGAGGGTGGCGCGTACATATATAGAATACATATTTAGTTTGTTTGATTTGATTTTTATTTGCTCGCCAGAATTATTTCTTTTGATTTGAGTCTTGATAACTTTCTCGTCAAAATGGTCAGTCAGTATATGTAGTTAGATTTTCATTTCGGTCATTCACGTTTATTTAGTTTAATTAAGGTTACATTTACGGTATTGATTTGCGACTCGTAAGAGAGATAGGATTAAGTTGCGTTAAGAGGCCCATACGGCCAGTTACAGTTAGATTTTCGCGTAGTATTAAGATACAGGCTCGGCAAGACGGCAAAGACCGCGCGTAATTTTAGGTTAAAAGTCATATCCGGTCGATAAGTTTAAAACCAAGTTTAGTTTACTTTGATCCACCGCCGATCAAAAAGGTCTGATATTATTTAGCGGTTGTCGATATAGGTTAAGCGATAATGATCGTATGACGATAAGCGCGTTTAAGCGAAACGCCGACATAAAGTGACGGCAGTAACCCGTATTGGGGGCACGGAGGAATATCCTCCGGATCCGGTACGCGCGTCCATGAGGTAGGCGCCGGGAAAAGACCAAGTTCTTGGGAAAACCATCTTCTCCAGGGACAACCAGGCCGAAATGTCTTCCATGGACCTGGGACATAACTCCAGGAGGTGCGCGCCATGACCCGGTGAAAATCCCCGGGAGACGCAACTTCTCCAAAGAAGGAGAGGTCCAACGGACTTGCCAGGACCGGAGGAGCTTCTCCAGGGGGTCGGCGCCATCGTCCGGCGAACTCCCGGCGAAACGCATTTTCGCCAGGGACTCAGCCATTCAATGGTCTTACTAGGACCTGGGACACCCTCCCAGGGGGTCGGCGTCAAGGTCAGACGAGTTCCCCGGGAAACGCATCTTCCCCAGGAACAAACGACGTAATCCGTCGCGAGAGGTCCTAGGACACCCGCCAAGGGGGTCAACGTCGAGCTCCGGCAAAGATCCCCAGGAAACGCATCATCTACGGGAACAGTGGCCCGGAACGGCGATACCAGGTCCCGAGAAACCTAGCCAGAGAGTCGGCGTCAACGGCTGACGATATCGACGTCACCCGGACGTCTTCTACAGGGAGAACACCCAAATTCGTCATCGAGGGCATCTCCAACGAGGTGCGCAAGGATCGGCGCCGTCCGCGTCAAAAGTTAATCGCGAGTGAAAACCTGGTGCAGCGGTGCCAAGGAAAGAAGGTTCTCGCACTGCGTTGCGCGTGAAAATTTTCACGGGAACCTTCTAGAACGGGCGTAAACGGGAGATGCGCAAAAGGACACGCGAGAGGGTAGTGAAAATCATCGTGTTTTCGCGGGATCGCGCCAGATGTGCCGGCCGCGAACAATAGACGATCGAAAAAGTTCCGAGGAGTGGGAGCGCGCCGGCATAGGTGGGGAGCCCAAGCGAGAGCGACCGCTCGGGGCAGTCTCTCGGGTATAGCCGTGGCGAACACACGTATCACACTCTGTACGATCGGCATACGCGTTATACTTTACAACTGAGTACTTCCGCGTACTATCGCGTTAAATTACTCGCCTTAACCAACAGCGAGGGGCAATTAATTGCCAAATACAATCGAGTGTAAGCAACAATACGCGAGTTGAAATTCGGATACATTGTTAATTAACGGAAGTGCAATTATCGAGTATATAACAACCACGGGCATTGGGTCACGCGGATACGGAATATTGTGCGGACATTATTAATCATTGTATTTAACCACCGAATACTCGTTTGTTAATACTGCGCACAAACATTGTATAATAGAGTGATGATCATAGCCGAATGCGTGATCATAGTTAACAATCGTGGGACACAGAGTCCTCCAATCGGAATAATTATCTGGAATAAAAGCATCGTGACGACTAAACAAATAAGCCGAAATACGCAAATCGAATAACTGTGCAACTTTATTGAAATAAAGCGACGTTCACACCGAGGCGAGAAACTCGCGTTGTGAGACACCTTTATGATATTGTGAAACGGCCTGTAACGTTGAAATGATGATCTGGAATTAAAGATTAATTAATTCTGAAACAATTTCTTCTGATTAATTATAAAAAATTATCGATACTTACCTTCTACTTACCTTGTCCTTCGGCGATGATCCAACGTTGGCCAGCGGCAATCCGGTATGCGATGTAAAGCGAGGATCCGGGAAAGCAGAGCAGCAACAGAGCAGCGATCCATCCGAGGCAGGAACCTGAAAGAAAAGAAGCGAATTAGTACATAATTAAAACATAATTATCGGGACTTACCCTTATCTGGTATGCGAGGTAAAGCGAGGATCCAGGGATGAGAAGCAGCAACAGTGATCCACCAGGGACATCAGTCTAAAATAAAAATTCAAATAAATAGGATGTAACAATTTTATCCTTAATTACCTCTATCTGGTATGCGATGTAAAGCGAGGATCCAGGGATGAGGAGCAGCAACGGTGATCCATCAGGGACATCCTTCTGAAACAAATAAATCCTATTAGCGTCTTGCAAATAATCGGGGCGTTGATGCAAACTTACCTTCTCGGTAGACTAAGGTAAAACCGAGTGGCGACCGTTTGATAGGAATATTATCTGCCGGAATCGGGCTCAACTCGTGCCGTCCGGTCACAACCTTACCTCACCTTGCAGCCGGGCGGCGGCTGCGAGCGTGTCGCCTGCTTCGAAGAGGAAGCAGGGCCAGAAGGCAGCCACCAAAGTGGCGGAAAGCAGCGACGAGCGCGCCAGCCCCGAGACGGTGCGAGCACAACAGCGCATCGTACAAGCGGCTCAGCGAGATGCGGCAACGGTGGCAGAGCGATTGAGCGCGATAAGACGCGGAGCGACAATCTAGATTACCATATATATATATGTACAAAACCACCTAGGATTAAGATTATAGATATAAGACTATACGTTAAACCGTAATATAGGTTTTTATAATAAGTTTTGTCGGCTGACTAGCGCGAGATAAATTTATGCTGTGTTATGAAATTTTAGTTTAACATTATGGATTTTTTAGTTTATCATTATGGATTTTTTGGTTTATCATTACGAATAGAAAAACGATTATGTTGAGAGATATAGGAAAACGACATTCCGGGAAATACATGGTCAATTAACAAGTATTTAAAAATAAAAGTTGATTTACGTTGGTATAAAAGACGATTTATTTTGGGTTACCTATAAAGGGTTAAATTTAATTTTATGTTACATTGATTTTCTTCGACAAACAAAGAGTTTCATTTAATAACAAAAAAAAAACCCTGACGAGATAAAAGAAAAAAGTCAAAAAAAAGATTACGCACAAACACGCGTAGAGTAAAAAATGTTCACATGGACCAAAACAATTAAACGTAAATTAACTTCAGCTAGTTAACAAGATGACGCGAAGCGTAACACCAGGGCTCAAGTATAGTTTCAGAGTCAAAGAGACTCAAGTTTAGTGAGCCAGCAGCCAATGCGAGTAATATCGCGGAAAAATTGTCCGGGGAAGTTGAGAACCGCGGTCGCGCGATCGACGATAAAAGCGCGTTCATAACGAGCGAGGTGGTAAATGAATAAACTAAACCACCGTGCGGATCAAGATGAAAAAAACCTCGAACAAATCGCAAAAATCGTCAATAACGCAAAACGACCAGCGACGGTTCAGCGAAACGCGCGAACCCAAAAGTCGGCTTACCATATGTAATGGTAAGTGAACCGAGAGAGCGGACGGTGCGACCGACAAATTTACAACGCGAGGGTAATAAGAACACCCTAAAAAGAGGATTACCACAGACAAATAACATAGCGAACAGATAGGAAACGAGATCGCCTTACAATGCGACATGGTAAGGGAACCGCGCGAACCACAAGGTCAAATGACTGATTGACGATGCCAGAGGGCTGCGTAGGTCGCGATAACACCGCGGACACTGGCGATCGATAGGCGCGCTGGATAAACCGCGAGATCAACTTACCAAGCGGAGTGGTAAACGATCAGAGCAAGCGGGGGGGGCGAGCCGGCGAACAGACCATGCGATCGCGCAATAGTTGGCGGGACCAACGCAGGCGGACGGATGAGCGGCGTGCCGAACGCGCGGAATACAAGATCGGGATACCACAGAGGCGCAGTAACGGCCGGAGGCCAATGAGCCTACCGGACGTCGAACGAAGACCGGAGGCGCACCCAGGGCGCGGCGTAACCAGGGGCGGGCCACGACCCACGGTCAGCGGACCAAAAGTAGGGGAGGCGCGAAAGCGTTTCCTGGGACTCGCGTACGCGTAGGAGCACCGGGTATATCATAGGGCGCGTAACGGGTAGCCCCGAAATCAAAGAAACGTGGTAGACTGAACTCGCGATGTAAAAACGCTAGCGATGAAATTAGAATGATTAAGCAATCACCGAGGGCTAAATAATCTGGACCGCATACAACATTTGGCGAAATTCGATAACAAATGACCAGTGGCCATACCACGAGGCGAACGTAGGAGCGAGAGCGAGAAAACACGACGCGGGGCATCGAACGCCCACTGTAGTAAATTCTAAGTTAATTAATGTACACGCAAAGTTTCATTTTCCAGAAGGATCCGTAATTAACAATAATGTATAATAAATTAAAGATAAGGATAACGAAACATGGAATGCTGCGTAGAATATTTACTCGAATGTACACATAGCGAATCAATAAGTCGAACAAAGGGGCTTTTGTTCATGGAGCACCTGTCCAACGAGACAAAAGACCAGGAACGCGGAAGTCAAACAGCATCACATCTGGGAAGCAGGTGTAAGCCACATCTGGGCCCCAGATGTCCCAAAAGTAGGCGGAACCATACCAAAGTGGGGATGCAACCGGAGGCTTGGAGCCGGAGCAGAACCCTGAGATCGAGGGCCTTCGTCGGAGCCTCGTAGAAAACAGTCGATTCGGTCTGATAAAGCTTTGCGATAGAAACTTAGACTCTCGGAGTTGAACATCCCGCGGTAGTCGCGTTAACACTTTGAAACATTGTCACGAATACTTGTATCTGAAATTAGAATAAAATAGATTGTATTTTATTATCTAAAAAAAAATCAGAGTACTTGAATTAATTCGTGTGCGATAAACTTACTTGACAGACGTACCTACCTGATCCTGATACTTACCTGTCGGCGATCCGATATCCGCACGGGGAAATCCAAAGGTGTTCCAGCGAAGGTCCAGGGCGAAGTCGGCGGTGCACAGCTGCAGTCCAGAGATGGTCCGAGGTGCGTGGTCCAGCGGCGATCCTAGATCCGGCGGCGAAGGGCGACCTGAAACAGAAAAAAGGAAAGAAGAATCAGCGGGGCGTAATTAAGGTTGGGAAGTTCATAATATCCGAAATAATCCTTTCTCGGTTTGTTGGGTAAAAATTGAGTGGCGACCGTGTCGGAGACACATCTTTTGTACATAAGGGGGGTATCACTCCTCGGTCCGGCTACAACCTCACCTTGCAGCCGTATGCTAAATCCGCGTTCCCAGTAGACAATAGCTCGCCTAGAGTAGTTACCGGGCTCGCCGACGGCTGGGTATCTCACGTTCTACGGGTCGGATCTCGACGCCGAACCCCACTGCACGCTTCTCCGGTCTCCACGAGCGGTTGTGACCGGACGGCACGAGTTGAGCCCGATTCCGGCGGATAATATTCCTATCAAAAGGTCGCCACTCGGTTTTACCTTAGTCTACCGAGAAGGTAAGTTTGCCTCAACGCCCCGATTATTTGCAAGACGCTAATAGGATTTATTTGTTTCAGAAGGATGCCCCTGATGGATCACCGTTGCTGCTTCTCATCCCTGGATCCTCCCTTTACATCGCATACCAGATAGAGGTAATTAAGGATAAAATTATTATATCCTATTTATTTGAATTTTTATTTATGACTGATGACCCTGGTGGATCACCGTTGCTGTTTCTCATCCCTGGATCCTCGCTTTACATCGCATACCAGATAGAGGTAAGTAATTATAAAATAATTATGTGATAATTATTTTATGGTTTTGTTGCAGATCGACGCCCGGAATGGATCGCCGTTGCCGTTACCCGTCTCTGGATCCTCGCTTTACCTCGCATACCAGATAAGGGTAAGTCCCGATAATTATGTTTTAATTATGTACTAATTCGCTTCTTTTCTTTCAGGTTCCTGCCTCGGATGGATCGCTGCTCTGTTGCTGCTCTGCTTTCCCGGATCCTCGCTTTACATCGCATACCGGATTGCCGCTGGCCAACGTTGGATCATCGCCGAAGGACAAGGTAAGTAGAAGGTAAGTATCGATAATTTTTTATAATTAATCAGAAGAAATTGTTTCAGAATTAATTAATCTTTAATTCCAGATCATCATTTCAACGTTACAGGCCGTTTCACAATATCATAAAGGTGTCTCACAACGCGAGTTTCTCGCCTCGGTGTGAACGTCGCTTTATTTCAATAAAGTTGCACAGTTATTCGATTTGCGTATTTCGGCTTATTTGTTTAGTCGTCACGATGCTTTTATTCCAGATAATTATTCCGATTGGAGGACTCTGTGTCCCACGATTGTTAACTATGATCACGCATTCGGCTATGATCATCACTCTATTATACAATGTTCGTGCGCAGTATTAACGAACGAGTATTCGGTGGTTAAATACAATGATTAATAATGTCCGCACAATATTCCGTATCCGCGTGACCCAATGCCCGTGGTTGTTATATACTCGATAATTGCACTTCCGTTAATTAACAATATATCCGAATTTCTACTCGCGTATTATTGCTTACACTCGATTGTATTTGGCAATTAATTGCCCCTCGCTGTTAGTTAAGACGAGTAATTTAACGCGATAGTACGCGGGAGTTCTCGGTTGTAAAGTATAACGCGTATGCCCATCGTACAGAGTGTGATACGTGTGTTCGCCACGGCTATACCCGAGAGACTGCCTCGAGCGGTCGCTCTCGCTTGGGCTCCCCACTTATGCCGGATCGCTCTCACTCCTCGGAACTTTCTCGATCGTCTATTGTTCGCGGCCGGCACATCTGGCGCGATCCCGCGAAAACATGATGATTGTCACTACCCTCTTGCGTGCCCTTTTGCGCATCTCCCGTTTACGCCTGTTCTAGAAGGTTCCCGTGGAAATTTCCACGCGCAACGCAGTGCGAGAACCTTCCCTCCTTGGCACCGCTGCACCAGGTTTTTACTCGCGTTTAATTTTCGACGCGGACGGCGCCGACCCTTGCGCATCTCCCTGGAGATGCTCCCGATGGCGAATATGGGTGTTCTCCCTGTAGAAGATGTCCGGGTGACGTCGATGTCGTCGGCCGTTGACGTCGATCCTCTGGCTCGGTTTCTCGGGACCTGGTATCGCCGCTCCGGGCCACTTTTCCCGTAGATGGTGCGTTTTTTGGGGATCTCCGCCGGAGCTCGACGTCGACCCCCTTGGCGGGTGTCCCAGGACCTCTCGCGACGGATTACGTCTTTTGTTCCCGGGGAAGATGCGTTTTCCGGGGAACTCGTCTGGCCTTGATGCCGACCTTCTGGGAGTGTGTCCCAGGTCCTAGTACGACCATTGGATGGCCGAGTTCCTGGCGAAAATGTGTTTCGCCGGCAGTTCGCCGGACGATGGCGCCGACCCCCTGGGAGGGTGTCCCAGGTCCTGGTACGGCCGTTGGATGGCTGATTTCTTGGCGAAAATGTGTTTCGCCGGAAATTCGCCGGACGATGGCGCCGACCTCCTGGGAGGGTGTCCCAGGACCTGGTAAAGCCGTTGAGCGGCTAATTCCCTGGCGAAAATGTGTTTCGCCGGGAGTTCGCCGGACGTTGGCGCCAACCTCATGGACGCGCGTACCGGGTGCGGGGAATGTTTCTCCGTGCCCCTCGATACGGGTTATCGCCGTAACTCGTATGTCGTCGTTTTAATTAAACGCGCTTATCATTATACGATCATTATCGCTTAAACTGTATCGACAACCGCTAAATAATATAAGACTTTTATGATCGGCGGTTAATCAAAGTATCAACTAAACTGGGTTTTATACCTATCGGAGGTATGTCATTCTTAACCTAAAACTACGCGCGGTCTTCGCCGTCTTACCGAGCCTGTATTTTAATAGTACGCAAAATCCTAAATCTATCTACACCCGGACAAGAGATACGGCGACGTCGCGCGATCTCACGACCCGGACGTCATCCTCGGGGAGTGGGCGCGGAAATAGAGTTAGTCGAACACCAGGAGTGATCAGATAGAGTCGGCGTCATCGGCGTCCAGGGTGCGATGCACCTGGACATCATCTACGGTGAGAATTTCCGGAATCGTGTATATTAGGTAATATTAGGACGTGCGCATAGGTCGGCGTCGACGGCAGACAAAAATTGCCAAAGGTGAAAACCGGTGCACGGGCACCAGGTCGGCGAAGCCTCCCGAACGCAATAACAGCGGAAATTTCCATGGGAAACTTCCAGAACGCCCGAAACGCGTAAACACGTGTGGAAGGAGAAAAGTGAAAGCGGAGCATCTGGCACTACGGCGCAAATAGGCGACGGAGTGGCGATGCGAGGCGAATAGGGGACTGAGGGGAGCCCACTCTTGGGCTCTCTAGCCCGGCGGCTCGAGGCAGTCTCTCGTGGATCATCTCAGAGATAACATGCGTTAGTCGTATCTCTCATGTTGTCGCGATAACTTCCGCAATTGTGGTGCGATTTCGATAATTATTGTACCGAGACATCCCTAACAAACGGGAACGCCCGCAGAACAGCGTCACTATTCGCAATTACAAACGCGAAAGGCATTGTATGCCACCGAACATTTGTGCGTCGTGACTTATCGATACGTGCAACCACCATCTTGTGTAATATGAAGATTTGTGAACAACCATCACTATGAACAAAGAAGAATGAATAAATTAATTAATCAGTTATCATAAAATTTCGGGAATTATCATATAATTATCATATTTACTTACCTTTATACTTACCTGATCCATCGGTGTCGGCGAATCGAAGTCCCTCGTTGATCCTGGTCGGCGGTGGCAGCGGTGATCCAGAGTGTCGGCGACGGCGATGACCCATCCGGGACAGGAACCTGAAAAAAGGAGAAATTAGTTAAATTGATATTCTACGGAATCAAAGATACTTACCTTCTCGGTTATTCAAGATCAAACCGAGTGGCGACCGTTGATTATAAGGACATTTCAGCGTGAATCTTCCTGTAGTGCCGTTCGGTTACAACCTCACCTCACCTCACCTTGCAGCCGGAGGCTGCGACAAGCCCAGCCGCTCTCTGCATGCCGCCGCCATTACCAACGCCAGTGGCGCTTCTAAGCAGGATGGCGAGGATGGAAGACGGAGTGTCCACAGTGGTGCTCAAACGGCACGCAATCCAGCTGGAGGTGCAGCATACAGCGATGCGGATGAGGATCACAGAGATCCCGCTGGACCCGCTCCGAGATGGCGCCAGCGACGAGGAGACAATCACCGGCGACATTGTGCGGAAGGGGCCATACGTCTGAGCGAAGAAAAGCCCCGCGACAGTTGTCAGCGCCATATTGCGCAGTATATAATAATAATAATAATTTTATTTAATCCTTGCCTTGCGGCTTAGGATGACTTCCATCAACTCTTACATAAATTTACAAACATACAACATAATTTGCAAACATATAACTTTCTCTTTAACATACATATATATTATACATCACTTAGATCATTTTAACTAACTCTAAAACTAATTCAACATTCTAACTGTCTTTCAATTTCCCTTCCTACTCTTCACCCTCCATCTCTTCCCTTTCCTCCGCCTCTTTTCTAACCCTTTCTATCCTTTTCATTACTTCTAGTCCTTTTCCTTCCTCTCCTAAAAATTCTTTTAACTGTATCTCGCTTTTTGTCGCTTCACATTCTTTTAGTATATGTTCTATGTTCTCCTCTTCTTTTTGACATATTCTGCACCTTCTATCTTCTTCCTCACTCCAATGTTGACTGCCCTTCACCTCACTTCCGCATCTGTATCTGGCTATCAGCATTCTATCCTTTTTCTTCTTCTTTCCTAGTAGATACTTTGGTAACTCCTCTGTTAAAATCTCTTTATAGCTATTATTGTACCTTGACTCGTTTATCTTTATCTGTCTCTCCTCCTTCTCCTTTTCCTCTATTCTCTTTACAAGATTCCCCACCGCCTCTCGGTCTCCCGCCTCCATTTCTCTCCTTAGCTGCTTCTTCTCCATTCCTGCTCTCTCTATCAGTTCTCTTCTCTTTTTCTCCCACTTACTTTCTTCTTTCCTTGGTCTGCTCCTCTCTAAATCCTTTATACATGTTTGAACTATTTTCTTTCCTGACTGTCTCGCCTTCTCTTCATACCTCACAGCTCTCCTTATTGCCCTTACTTTTATTTCCTTCATTTTGGTTTCTTCTGCTATTACATAATTCGGGGTTCTACTATCTAATCCTAAAATCCATTTAACATACTTTCTTTTTATCACATCTAATCTGCTTTCGTATAGCCACCCCCATATTTCAGCTCCGTATAATGCCACTCCTTCTACCAGTGCCTCGAACATTTTTATCCTTCTTTCAAAATCTTCTTTAAATATTCTCTCTCCAATGCTCCATGTCCTCTTCATCGCTATTGTAGCCTTTTTCATCCTATCCTTTATATGATTCTCCGCTCCCCCATTCTTCTGTAGAATATATCCCAGATACTTTATTTCTTTGACCTCCTCTATGTCTTCTCCTCCTTATTTCCATTCCCTTTTCTTTCTTCTCCCCCTAGCTTTATCGAACGCCATTATCTTTGATTTCTCTGGACTCAAACTCAAACCCTTCCCTTCCAAATACCTTTTGAGCCTCCTCATCATTTCCTTCAATTCTTCCTCTCTCGTCGCCATTAACACTATATCATCTGCGTATGATATTGTCACAGTATATACAGTAGCGCAACTCCTCTGATTTCGTGTTGGCCAAAACAGATTGCGCATGCGCGAAATAAAGCACTATTTCTGTCTCTTTTCTTCTTACTGTCTTTCCTTTTCTAACGGATTTAGAGGCACATTTAAATGCCTAAGGCGTTAAAGTGCTATAGACAGCTATAGAGTGACTTGATAAAAGTCGGAAAAAAATTGTGTAAATTGTGTGATTGTAAAGTGTGTGATTGTGAAGAGATTTGTGAAGTGATTGTGAAGTGATTTGTGTATTGGAAGTATAGAAAGGAAAGTTAACCTGTATAAATTTTATACAGGTTTCCTTTTCTTTGAAAGCACTTTGATCTTAGCTTTGTTTCAGATTTTTTGCTACGAGAAGGAATTAGAAAATGGAAAAAACTATTAAAGGCGTTAAAAAAGAAAGTCATTGGTGTGCAGTGACAGGATGTATGAGCACCATAAATGTGGAAAAACGACACTTCTTCCTTTTTCCAAAAGAACATGATAGGTACAATACTATTTTAATAATTGTTTACATCATTATTTCATTATTTGCGTAGTTTAATTAATTATTCTGACATACACAGGTGGTTGGCATGGGTTCAAGCATGCAGAAGATTGGATTTAATACCAAAAGGCCCCGAGTATGCTCACCGCAATTGTGGATTGTGTCATGTACATTTTGAAGAAAATCAGTATAAAATTGTCAAAAGTCGAGCTCGCCTTCATCCAGATGCTGTACCAACAAGATGTTTAGAGTTTACCAATAATAAGTAAGTTTTCATTTATATTAGTTTTAATTACTCTTTATTTGGAAAAATCAAGTTTTGATACTTAAAAATATTTTTGATAGTAATATAAAATAATAAAAAATATAATATTTTACAGCAGTGTACTACAGCTTCTACAGTATCAACAGATGTAATATCAATGGAAAATGAAAATAATAATATGTAAGCTATTTTTGCATTTATTATAAAAATATTAGAAAAATTAAATTTAAATTAACACATAACTCAAAAAACTGAAGAAGTTTATGTATTTTATTAGTATTACAATGCGCAAATTATACATATATATTTAGTTTTTAATATTAATAAGTTTTTAATATTATTAATGCAATTTCTTTTGCGCAATAGCTTAGCATTATCAGTAAAGTTTTCAATAATATATATTCATTATTTGTAAAAATTTATCTACATATATGTTATAAAATAAAATGTAAAAATTTTATCAATATATATTGACCACATACTATTGTATCATTAAAAAATTGAGTTTATATTACTACACACACACACACACACACACACACACACACACACACAAAATGTATAATATATTTAATAAATAATATATTGTAAAATGTGACATATTTTATAAAAATATATAAATGTATACATTTAAACTAAAAAGTGTTATATTAATTTAAAATGTTTACATAATTTCTTTGTGTGTATACTTTTATGCGAGAAAATTATTTTATATATTATATATGTTATATACTTATATTTTACATTTATTCCTGACTTATCATATAATATATATATATATATATATATATATATATATATTTATTTATTTATTTATTTATATAACATACTGTTATATTATTTTAATTATTAGTATAATATTTCATATATTAATATTTTATATATCATTATTTTGCATCATTAACGGATTCATCTATTATATATGTAATATTTTTTAATATTTTAATTTCTTTCATTTTTTTACGCGCGCATTGCATGACATTGTACATTGTTAACAATAATTCTGCATAATTTTTATTGAAACTAACAGACACGGTTGTATCTCGCGCCAACTGCGTTAAATTAACCTCAATATGGACTGAACGAGTAGGAAGGAGAGAGATGATGAAGAAAGAAGTGAGACAGAATACTGCTTTATTTCGCGCATGCGCACTCCATTTTGGCCAACACTAACATCAAAGGTGCCGACAGAGAGTTGCGCTACTGTATATACTGTGATATTGTCCAGAATTTTTCTTTCCCTATCACCAGGCCTCCTGCTTGTCCTTTTTCCATTCCTTCCTCTAAATCCATGATATATAGGTTGAATAGGTTCGGGCTCAACGGGCATCCTTGTCTTAGGCCTTTTCCTGTCCAAAATTCCTCGGTCTTTTTATCTCTTATCTTCACTACATTTTTCGTTTCTTTGTATGTCTCCATTATTCTTCGTCTCAAAATATCTTCAATTCCTATCTTCCTCATTATTTTATTCAATTTCCTTTTATCTACTTTATCGAAAGCTGCCTTAAGATCAGCAAAGAATGCAAAAACCTTTCCATTTTTTTTACTCAGCTCCTTATTCGCTACATAGTTTACTGTGTATACTGCATCCATCGTTCCTCTATTCCTTTTAAACCCGAATTGCACTTCCCTTAACTTGGCCTCCGTCTCCTTCTCCAACCTCGCATTTAAGATACTTGCGTATATCTTGTACGCCGTATTCATTAAAGTAACTCCTCGGTAATTTTTTGGGTCGTTTCTCTCTCCTTTTTTATATATTGGACTAATCATGCCTTAGTTGCTTTCTTCCCCTTTTCTCTCTCTGCTTTTACCATACTCCATAGCTGTTTTTGTATCTGCCTCTCTGTTGCCGTCAGATCGTCATCCATAAATATGTTTCTTGCCTTTCCTATCTCCTTCCTCTTTGCCATTATTTCTTTTTTATCTTCCCATCTATTTTGAATCTTACTAGCGTCATTTTGTATTCTCCTCGGCCAATTGCCTGCACTTCGTCCACTTCCACCTTCTTTTTAGTGACTTCTTCAAGAAATTTCTCCATCTTTTCTTTTCTTTCCCCTCCATTTTCTACTTTCATTCCTTTTATGATTATGTTGTTTTTCTTTCTTCTCTTTTCGGCTAATTCGGCGTTTCTTTCCATCTCCTTCATCTTCTTCATTAGTTCAGTGCTCTCTACCTTTTCACCTCCCCTGTTCTCCACTTTCTCCTCCAGCAATTTTATTCTATTTTCTAAACTCGCTTTCTGCTCCTCCCAAAGCAGTTCTCTCTTTCTGTAATCCTCACACAGGTCGTGTATCTTTTTCATTAACTCTTCTTTGTCCTTCTTTCTTTCTCTCTCTTGATCATCCATTTTCACTAAAATCTTTTTCAGCATTCTTTCCACATCCATATCTCCTTCTTTCTTTTTCTCTCTCTTAACCTTGTTTGGCGGCGATTTTATTACCCTTTTTTCTTTGCTGAAATTTTCCAAAATTTCCTTTTCCGCTTTTTCTGCTATTTCTTTTTCTTCTTCCCTTTTTCTTTTCTTTACGTATTCTGTAATTGATCCTTGGCTTCCTGTCCTATTCCTTATTTTTGACAGCTCCTCCGCCTTCGTGAGCCTGCCTCCCGTACCTTTTTCTATCGTCCTCTTTTCCTTCTCGCCTTTCTTAAGATTGATATCTATTTTCCTGTCCTCCTCCTTCTTCTCGTCCATCCGAATTCTTTTCTCGCTTCTTATCCCTTCGGCACCTCTTTCCTCCTGTCATTCTCTTCTTTATCGACCTGCTTTCGTGCTGCTCCGACTCCGATTTCTCCGTGCCTGTTTCCGCCTCTAACCTTAACCTCCAAATTGTCGCAGCCGCACAGAATCTCCGAATTCGTCCTTAGTTCGTCTCCTTCACTGTTGCCTTATATCTGCAGTCAGTCCTGCATATTTGAGCATGCAAACTACCTGAAACAAAGTCGCCCCACGGCGAAGGAACGGCAGATAAGCTCGAAAAAAACACTGACCGTTTGACAGGCGTGCCTCTCTCTACTTACTCTCCATATATATATCTTATTGCGCAGTATATATTGCGGTCATTTAAACTCCAGACGGCATAACCAGAATTATTTTGTATTGGCGCCATATTGCGCAGATTATTTTGTTTTGGATTAACGCGCCATATTGCGAATAGATTTAAGTGCGGCGTCGAGCGCCACGACTGACAATAACAAATTTATTTTTGTATGAAACTAATATATAGATATATTTTCCTAAAGCACCTCCATTCATTTCTCCCTCTCGTAGGCGGAAGTATTCATAAGAAACGACAGGATAAAGTCGAAATTCGAAACTTTAAGGTTATAAACGCACTGTAGGGACTCAAAGGAAGAGATTCCCAAAAATGGAAATCCATTTTCGGCAGGAGCACCAACGCGAGTCAAGGAACACGATTATGTGATTAATTCCGCGATCGTGCGTGTAATTTGAAAGTTAGGCGCGAAATTCGAAACGACGTAGCGCGAATCGACTCGAGAACACCTAATATACACCATAGAGTCATCTCCGCGTCGATAGCCAACTTGCCCCGCGAAGTAGCTAACCAAGCGTTTTTCGCGAGGACAAAGGGTCATAACAACTTCGGGAGACAGAGGCGAAACAAACGGACCCACTCCCGTCAATGGCGGACCACTGCCCCGCGAAGTAGCTAACCAGAGGTTTTCCGCGAGAAAAACTGGTCCTTACAGCTTCGGAAGACCGAGACGAACCAAACGGACCTATTCCCGTCGACGTGAGTGCAACGCCCCGGAAACGGGCAAACAGAGCGTCCTAGAGCGAAACGGAGGTCACCGACGACCTCAGGGACTCGCGAAAACGATATGTTCGAGCGGCACCCGCGTAGCATCAACGCTCCAGGAAGTAGCGAACCGGGACACTTCCCCTGGAACAAACGTCATAAATGGACGTACTAGGTTCCAAAGAACAGCCCAGTAGGGTTGACGTCGACGTCCGATCAACGCCCCGGGAAATAGCGAACCGGAAGTGCGATTGACAAGACGAGACCGGAAACGAGTCCTACAGGACTCAAGGAACGCGTATGCGAGGTTGACAATGCGATGCGAGGCCCGGAAGGCTACTTAGCAAACGCGTCATTCAATCGGAGCGAAAATTGATTTGTAAACGCAATGACACACGCCCGTCACACCCACGGTAAGAAATCAACGGATTTCCAACGCGCAATTTTCGGGATTAACGGAAAAAAGTATACGAGCGTGAGGCAATGCGGAGCGATGAGAAAAGAAGAACCCGAGATAACGTGGTCCAAGATAACGGAGCTTGAAAAGCGATATCGAGGATTCAAACGGGTACAATGTATGCGAACGACATACGGACGGCCGCGGCGAAGAAGTACGAGCAGCGACGAATGCAATGTCACGCGAAACACCCGGTACGTAGTGGAATTTTCCGACGACAAGCGCGAAAACATGTTTGCGCGCAAACACGCGCACAAGAACAAGGAGCGCACAATGGGAACATGTGATCCCATATGGTTAATGCGTGACGACCAGCGCGAGCGACCGCGAGGAAGGGCGAACGCTCAAGGAGTCTCTCGCCAGCTACGGTATCGTGCGGACGCGTACATGTACCGCTCGAACTGCGAAATACGAGAAGTCCCGCGTACGGAGCGAATCCGCTATTCCATCGAACAATTACGTTGTCTCAACGCGAACGTAGAATCAACTCGCATAGTGCGGTTACGCGTGCGGAATATTAACTGTAAAGAGAAATTGAGGAAAATATATTGTTATTTTACCCGAAACGTCTCGAGTGAACATTTATTTCCGACACGGCCAGATCCCGATCCCGAAATACCTACCTCTCTTACCTCTCGACGTCAACGACGATAATCCCGCGACGGTCCAGCGAAGGTCCCGAGGCAGACCAGCGGTGCACAGCGGCAGTCCCACGACGGTCCAGCGGCAGTCCAGAGGCGATCCGTCCAGCGTACCTGAAACAGAAGGGGAAAAGGCAAGGGCATCGTAAGGGTCAGTGGCACAAATTTTCATATCTTTCTCGGTGGGCATAGAGAAAACCGAGTGGCGACCGTGATAAATCCAAAGTAAAATTTAGTTAAAATTGAGTCGTAGAACGGCCGGCCCTACGTCCGGTCACAACCTTTTTTTTTTACTTGGGAAAATCTTTAACTGCCGGGTTTCCGGACCGGAGTCCGGTATGTGGCTTGGCAGCCCCTTCGGTGCGCTCCTTCTCCAGTACTCGGCACAGGTACTCACCAAAGCAACCATGCCCGGTGAGCACCTGCGCCGCGTGGAAGGTTATCCCGCGCCCCTTGCGATCCACCCATTCTCTCAGGACGGGCCGGTTGGCTTCTCCCGGACCCTCTCTCCGGACTTCAGCCGGGGATCGTCCAACCAATCCTCCCAGCCGCGGAAGAGGGTCTCCTTGGCCTGCAGCCTCATCGCGGTCCTCTGTTGTGGAGTTAATTCCACAATTTTCCCCGCCCTGATCCTCTTTACCCGTTCGTACATTCGGGCTTGATTCAGAGCGATCAGGTTGATCGGGGGGATTCCCGCGAGGACCGTTGCCGCCGCATGTGAGACGATCCTATACGTGCGGGCGGCTCTGCTCGCCATTTGGCGTTGGACCGCCACAAGCTGACGCTTGAGACGGTCGTTACCGTCCGCTTCGTCCGCCCACACAGGTGCTCCGTATAATATAACGGTGTTGACCGTCGCCACATACAAGCGGCGCACATGCCCGCCCGCCCCTCCAATGTTAGGCAGCAGTCTTGACAGACTGCTTGCCACCGTCTGCGCATTTGGGGCAATGCGGGCAATGTGCTCGCCAAAGCTGCAGTCCTCTCTGAGCCACAGCCCCAGATACTTGAGGCTGGGCTTGATGGGGACCCGGGTCCCCTCAATCGTAAGACTGAGTCCTCGAGGAGGCGGCCCCCGCAGCATCCTGTCGTAGAACCAAGATGCTTGCGTCTTCTGCGGGGCCACCCCAAGGCCCAGTTCCTTTACCGAGCGCACCACTTTTGCCGAAGCGGCATTGGCCAATCTCAGTGCTTGCTCTCCTTTTTTTCCGCCAACAACCAGGTACAGATCGTCGGCGTACCCGGTGAGTTGGCAGTTGGCCGGGAAAGGTATCCTCAGGACCGCATCGTATGCGATGATCCATAGCAGGGGGCCCAGCGCGGACCCCTGCGGAACACCGCACTCGACCAGTTTGGTCCTGAGGACATCGTCCTTTTCCGCGTACGACAGACCCCTGTCTCGGAAGTAGTCCTTGATGACTTCGATCAAGTAGGGAGGGACGCCGAAAAATTCTAACGCCCTCCCTATCACCGGCCAGGGGAGAGAATTGAACGCATTTCTTACGTCGTAGCTCACCCCCAGCACGGCTCATTCCTTCTCAGTCATGGCCTCCGTACGGGACAAGACGCTGAGTATAGCGTCAATTGTCGATCTTCCCGCACGGAAGCCCCACTGATTGTTGCTAAGATTGCGGCCGACCTTCCGAGACAGATGCCGGACGAGGCGCTCGGCAATGATCCTCTCTAGGATCTTGCCCGCCTCGTCCAACAAACAAATAGGTCTATACGCGGACGGATCGTCCGGTTTCTTCCCGGCCTTGGGCAGCAACACTAGATTGGCCATTTTCCACTGATTGGGGAACCGGCCAGTCCTGAAGCATCCGGTAAAAATCCGACGCATACGTCTGGCCAGCCTCCCGGCGGCCAGAGTCCTAACCCTTCCTGGAACCCCGTCAGGGCCAGGAGCCTTACCCCTCCTGACCCTGCGGAGGGCCTTCGCCAACTCCTCCTCTGTGACCCCCAGGTCGTCGTTCTATTCGATCGTTGGTGTTTCGAGAAACTCGACCTTTCCACCCCGGTCGGAAGGGAAAAGAACATCCACCACCCTTCCGACGAGTCGGGAGTCCAGGGATTCCGTAATTGGGGGCGCCCGCGGCCTCAGCTTGCCGAGGACCAGCCTGTATAGACGCCCCCATGGGTCTTTGTTAAGTGTGGCGAGGAGCTCCTTCCAGGCGGACTCCTTAGCCGCCCTGATCGCTCGGGAGAGGTTCTGACGGGCGGCACGCCAGGCCTCCCCCGCCTCCGGTTCGCTGAGGGTCCCGCGTCCAGCGCGGGCCCTCATACAGACTCTCCTCTTGCGGACCGACGTGCGCCTAAGTTCGGCGATTTTGTCGGTCTACCAGTACACAGCACGTCGCGGGAGAGCTCTTCTGCTGCAAGGCATCACGACAGCGCAAGCGCGTGTCACCACCTCTTGCAGCCCTTCCACCTCCTTCTCGACTTCAAAATCCCCCGCGACGTTGTCGTGCATGCTTTCCTCGTCGTTCCTTTTCGGCCCAGAATTTTCCGTCAGGGAACCTATCAGCCCAGCTGTCCCTAATTCCCGCTCTGGACCTGGTTCGGTCCTTTGATTTCTTTCGTTGAGAGGAAGAGGTATGTTTTTTTTCCTCATTTCTCTCGGTACTCCGGCTCCTGTCCTTTGGCTTCCCCTTGTTCCACGGACTGGGAGGCAATTGCTCAGTCATGTCGACATCAGCGCCCTCTATTGTAGCGGGTGTGTTGTGTGCTGCCTCTGGGCATGTTTCGCCCTGAGTGTTTAGGGCGCTGTTTCCCTCCGGTACCTTGTCTTCCTCCGACCCCGCACTCCTTGGCGCTGTCGGGTCCTTTCTCTCGCAACCCCTCCAGGGATCTGACTCCGACTCCGACCTCCGGTTGTTGCCTCGCTCGCTCGCTCGAGTTTAGACTCGTCGTGGGGTTTATGCTAAAAGTTTCAATCATTTTCGCTTCAATCCCACTCTTCGCTGCGGGTCCACTACCCAGGGCGTGCCCTCGCCGGCCGGCAGGATAACTTTCTGACCAACCGGCACCCCCGAGTTCCCCCAGGGGAGGTGGCTATGGCTCGGGCCCCCGGAATATCTCAACGGGGGCACTGGCTTCCAGCCTCCTACACACCCACGGGCAGGGCCCATCAAGGAGCCGACGCACCGTGGGCTATCAGGGGTCCCCGGGCTCCGACACCCGGGGCACCGCAGCGGGTGCTGCCAAGCGGGGGGCTCCAGGGACGAATGGGGCCAAGGGTGTCGCGACCCACCCATGACCTTGCCCGCCGTGGCGACCAGCCTAAAGTCACGGGTCGCCGGCCGAGGTAACCTCCGCGCCGGCAACCCCGCCTGCACATTGGTCGGCTTAGGGTAGGGAGAGCCTCCACCATACACCTCCCGCGCGCGGGACTAGCGGGGAGGAAGGGGGGTCCGGCCGAGTAACTCGATCCCAGCTTCCCCCAACCAGCCGAGTAAACTCGATCCTAGCCCGCCGCCGCCCGCGAAAGGACAGGGCACAGGGACTCCCCCAGTTGAAGCGATCACCGACTAATGAGCTACTGTTAACTCGACGTCGGTCCATATGTCCGACGGCTTGACCCGCCGGCCCCGACCTCGGAATAAGTCCGAGCGGCCTGAGACGATCCTCCACACCGGCAGCACCGTGGGTCCACGACCCTAGTGTGCCAGCTATCGACGTGGGCGACTCCTCCGGTTGTCCCGGCACCACGTACCAGGACAGCCCGAAAGAGGGTTGATCACCCCGCTTCCCACCGGAGCACCGGCATTTGGGAAGCATTGAGGTGGCCCCTCCCGTCCTCTCGGCGAGACGGCATCCCTGCACGCCTCGGGAACGGGGAGTGCAACCCTCCCCAAGCCCCAGATCCCCAAAGGCATACCCCCTTGCCCTGCCAAAGCACCGGCGTGCAATGGACAAGAGGAAGTTTTTCCCCCGTGATGGACCCGAATCCCCCGACCCGCCGGAGCACCGGCGTGCAATGGTCGAGCGATTCAGGCCCACCCCACGGTTTTTTATCGAGGTGTCCTTCCTCTAGGCCGGCGGGAGAAGTAGAAACTTCTCCCTATCGGTCCCGGCCGACCGAGCGTTTGAAGTCGGGATCGCCTTCCCCTACCGGCAATTGGGATTGATCCGAAGACCAGCCCCTAAAATGTCGCCGGGCCCCCGTTCTTCCCGCCACTCCAGTCCGTAGATTGGCGGCAGGAAGGGTGGACTCTTGGACTTCGCACCTCACCGATGGGCCACCACGGCGGCCTCAGCGAAGCAGAGGTCACCGGACATAGCCCATCGGATCCGAACAGGGAGCCCTCTCACCACGCCAAGGTGGTCCATCACGAGAAAGTCACCTCACCTCACCTCACCTCACCGAGTGAGTCCCGATTGCGCATATTACAAATCGGACACGACAATATTTCCCGATCGGACACGGTGCCGTTCGGACACGGTGCTGATTGGACACAGTTACTATCGGACACGATGTCGATCGGACACGGTGCCGTTCGGACACGGTGCCGATCGGACACAATCCCGATTGGACACAGTTACTATCGGACACGATGTCGATCGGACACGGTGCCGTTTGGACACGGTGCCGTACGGACACGGTGCCGTTCAGACACAGTGCCGATCGGACACGGTGCCGATTGGACACGGTGCCGATTGGACACGGTGCCGATTGGACATGGTGCCGATCGGACACGGTGCCGTTTGAACACGGTCACGTTTGGAAATAAAATACGAAAGTTTATGTATATGTTCAAGATTGTTAAAACAATAATAAACTAAAAAACTATAGCATTACGCGAAGTTAAAAAATCTGTCATTGTATTATGTATTTATATCAAGAGTATGCGCGGAGCGAGACCAACCGTGACTCTTTACGAGTTGCGAGTACTCGAGATGTTGAGATAAATTATTTACGGATAGCACATTAAGCGGTAGTCAGAGCTACAAATCTATATAAAGATATGTATTATACTGTAATATCGTGTACGTACTTCAAGTATGAAGTCGATTGACATATTTCCTAACCTCAAGCCGTCCTCTTATTGGAGTGCTTTATTATTGCTTTTACAGTCTCGAACAGTATATAAAATGTCGACATATTTTTCTCTTTTAGTCAAAGTGGCGTTAAATGAGTATACTTTTGTCAAATAAAAGATCAGTTGTTTATCTTAATAATTTAAAGTTGATTCTTCTTCATACATAATAAAATACACTAGTGTTACTTATTAATAATCTGAAATTGCAGTTTATTGATTTACAGCAATGTTTTAGCAATTATTTAATAGAGATTTAGCTCTCTTTTCTTTCAGTGGCGCAACAGAAAATTATTTTACTGTCAGAAATGACGTATCTCTGTATCTACGCAATGCACAGGCATACTGTAAAGGCATGCATTTACAGTGTGGACTCCAATTTTAAATGTGAACATTATTTGCTGTTTGCTAACCTTTATTGTAGTGTGTTTAGCAGCTGGTAATGGTACATATTATTGTTGACAACATTTGTACTAAAATTACTTGTGTACAAAATTCTAATTTCTAATGTTTTTAATTTAGATTATTAAGTATCAATTTCCTTCAACTTTGTAGGAGCTGGGGATGAGATATTCTGTGCATCAATAGTAATTACATAGGCCTGGAATATCCTCAGATATCGAAGAAAAAATCCATTTACAAACCATGAGATTCCGTTAAGCGAGAGTTGATTATTATTGTCTCCGTTTCCAGAATCTTGTGAAATGTTATGGAATTATCTACTGTGATTAACTTAGTTGCTGTGTTCATCATGGAAGGATTAATGTGCTTCTAGTTTTTACACATGTTTGCAGAATGTATAAAACATTTATATTTTTAGGCAGGTAATAACTGTGTATACTTTATTAATAATCTTTAACGAATTATCCACAGAATGCAGCGTAATATATTTATCTATATCGTGGTATTTAAATAATGTATGTGTCGTGCATGTTATGAGCATATTCTCACAAATACATAAATTGGTGAGTAAAATTTGGTAAAATTAAGCTTATAGTTTTAGTTGTAATATATATATTATATATAATATTTCTTTCCGATAGCGACATGTTAAAACATACATTTTACTTCGACTTGTATATATACACTATCTTACGATCAAACATGCCATTCTACAAACTTCTTTCAAGATAAAGGATTGCTTTCCCAAAACATCCAAAGGCTACAAGGATGTATGATACATGAATGTTGATACTTCTATATATAACGTTCCACAGGATTCTAGTAAAAGATATAACCATAAACTCCCGCCTAACAGACTCTCGTACATTGTAAGTGAATTTTTTTTTGATACCTAAAAACATTTTATAGCTTACCCTACAAATTACTACGGACGCATAGGATATGTTTTCAGCTTCTTCAAGTATAAAATAGATATTTAACAATCTTAATTCAAAGCATTGCGTTAGAATTGTACAATATCTTATTAAAATCCAGTAAATAGCAAATAATCTTGAAATTAAAAATTAGTGTTCTAATCACATCTCTCTGAAAGCACCGATGCATAATGTTATATTAATAAATTTAGATGCACTAAATAACACTTACTTATAGCGTTTTTCACTGGCAAAACTGGTGCACACTCAGTGCACATTAAAGCCGTTGTGTACACTGATTTAGTCTCTAATATTTAAAGTAAAATGCAAATATTTCGACTGATAAAATACTCAGTACATATTTTACCAAATAGTGCAATAAAGAATATTGAGGATTTCATGATTTAACCCGATTATATTAAACATACACTTTACGTTGGTTTGTGTACGACGGCTTTAATGTGCACTGAGTGCACACCGGCTCTGCCAGTGAAAAGCGCTATTAAATTGTGATGTATCTAATTACATATAAAGTGTGAATTTAAAGGGCCAAAAAATCCATAGTTTGCTTTATTATACATATAAATGCATTCGTAAATATGGTATTGCAGATAGGAATTGTATATTATTAAGCTTTTCAAGTAAAATATTTGTGACGCATGTAATGCAGTATATAATATTTATATGTATTAAAATACTATTTTCTGACACATATATGAACTTATGTGTCAGAACATGTAACACATATAATATATGTTTACAAAACTATGACTAGAAGCTTAATTTAATCAAATTTTACTTACCAATTTAGATATTTGTGAGAATACGCTGGTAACAAACATGACACATACATTATTTAAATACCGCAATACAGATAATACATTATATACTGCATTCTGTGGATAAATCATTAAGATTATAAACAGAATAATTTTCACGACAAGCGTAGCCGTAGAATACCGTGAAGACCGTAAAAAGAGATACGAAAAGTAGAAAACTCAAACACGAGCGTAAAATTAAGTGTATCTGTGGAAGCGCGAAACAACGTGCGATAATAGGACGCGAAATCGCGAAAGTCGAACAATTGACCCGCGGTTATACCGAATCGCGTTAAATAATCGTACGGGGTCTTTTACACGGGACTTTAAGCCGTGATAACCACGCGTAAAAGAACCCAAAAGTCGGAGTAGCGGAAAACGGAGCGCGAAATAAGACGAGGTGTCGCCAGAAATACAAAGCAATTGAGCTGTAGCGTGATAATCGATGTGAATGATAGAACGCAAGAAACGAATTCCGTGAAAACGTGCGCTAGATAGGACGCGAAGTTGCGAAGCGTGAAAAACTTTACGACGATAAAAAATCGCGTGAATATGGGTACGGGGATTCGGCGCGAATTAACACGTAGCGCAAAACAGTAAAAATATAAAAAAATTTTTTCATACAGAAAGCATTGACGAGAAACCGAAAATCTCCATCAAAAAAGTATAATCGGGAAAATTAATTCCGCGAAAACACCCGTTAGACGAAAGCTACGGGAAGCCTTATATATAAGGTGGCTGAAAAGCACAATATAGTTGCGACGCGAATAAAGTTCGTTAACGATAGAACGCGTGAATAAAACAAACGTCGGAACAACGCGCGCCAGCAAGGACTCGAAGTCGCGTTACCAAAAGGTTAACACGGCAATTAAAAAATCGCGTTAATAGGGTACGGGCGTTTGACGCGAATCGGCACGAAAGCATAAAGCAACGTCAATTAATCGGGAAGCGGATACTTCGCAAACACCCATTAGCCAGAGCGCGACACGCCATCTCATATACCGAGTGAAACAAAAGAGTCGAGAGTCCGTTGTAGGAGCGGCGGAGCCTAAGCAACGACCAGTTCACATATCAGGTGGGATAGAAATTGTCAAACGACAAAACGGCGCCTAAAGCGGCACGTCGCGGTAAGGCCGCGGCCGGGTGTTCAAAAACCGCAAAAAGTATGCCAAGAGTACAACATACACCACCACCGGGTGTACAGTCGTTCACGGAAAAGTTGCAACACTTTTTTTTGGATGGGTTTTGGAACGCACGAATATTTAGAGACTGCGAGCCACTGCGTCTAGGGAGCTGCCGTGACAGGCCGTGACCAGCAGTGAGCTAGTGAGAGGTTAAGACAGCTGTCAAAAGAGCACATACAGGGTGTGTATACACAGCAAAAGACATCTTACAGCGTAACATCCTGATAACAGGTAGGAACAAGACATCTTAAATAACGTATACTTTTTACGATATTTTAATTTAAATAAATAAATAAATAAATAATTAAATAAATAAATAAATCTATTTAAATTAAAATAATTAAATTAAAAAATAGAGTAATTCCAATAACTTTCAAGTCTTAAATTATTTCTCTTACATATTTCGCGACGCTTGATAAGTCTATCTAGTTAAGATATAATATGAGCTAAACGATTTGTTATATATTTCTATGCGTTGTAGAATTTTGCCAAAAAGGACTTGAATAAGAGAAAATTTTATTTTGCAATAAATATTCTAATATATTTATAATTATAAGTCAGATATATGATTTGCTTTACGAAGATGCAGACTGTAGTAACCATCATATATATTCTTGCAGATAATATAAAGAAACGAGGAACTGTCTCCTTGCGCAAACGTATATAGCACACTCTTCTGCGTGTTGACAAGAGGATGAGCATGAGTGGATACATCTATTTATGTTTTCCGTGAACTATTTCCAAGGAAAGTCCCACGACCACCTGCAGGTTGAACGATAAATATATATATCATTCAGAATAAAACACGAAAATTCGTTAGCCTAACTGGCAATAATTTTAATATTAATACAACAACGTTTCGACCTCTACTTTGGGTCCTTATCAAGTTATAAGTTATTTAGCAATGATTGAATTGCGCGTCAGGTTTTGAATCTAATGTTCGCTATGTTATACTTTCTGATCACATAGTTTAACGATGATAATAAAATTCGAAACCTGACGCGCAATTCAATCATTGCTAATCTATATCTATAAAGGAAGATGTCCTGACTGACTGACTGACTGACTGACTGACTGACTGACTGATTGACTGACTGACTGACTGACTCATCAACGCCCAGGCCAAACCCCTGAACCTAGAGACTTGAAATTTGGAGGGTGTATTCCTCTCATGACGTAAGCATCCACTAAGAAAGGATTTTTAGAAATTCCACCCCTAAGGGGGTGAAAAGAGGTAAAATGTGTTTTTTTCACGATTGTTTTGACTGACTGACTGACTGACTCATCAACGCCCAGCCCAAACCCCTGAACCGAATTTTTACCAAAAGTATATGAAATAGGGGTAGAATTTTCCGGGGAGTGCCACTATGTGTATAGTTTTTTGTTATCGATTTTCTGGAAACCGATTTTTTTAATTTTTCCTATTTTTCGAAAAATAATTGATCAAATCTCAACAAATTATAGATCAAACAGGGATAGAATTTTCCGAGGAGTACTATGAAATGTATAATTTTTCTACTATGAAATGTATAATTTTTCGTTACCGATCTTTTGGAAGCCGGTATCAAAATTTTTTCAATTATTTTCCGAGGAGTACTGTGAAATGTATAATTTTTCGTTACCGATTTTTTGGAAGCCGGTATCGAAATTTTTTCAAATAATTTTTACCAAAAGTATGACTGTCCTGACTGACTGAAGAAATAAGGGGGTGAAAAGGGGTAAAATGTGTTTTCACGACTGTCCTGACTGACTGACTCATCAACGTCCAGAAAAAACTTTATTTTTTATGAAAATATTTTTTGATTTTAGAAAATGATCAATATGTCCAACATTAATTCCAGGAGAAAATATTTCAAAAAATTTAATATTTACACCAGAGTTCTGAGGAAAAAAAATTTAATATCAAAAGTTAAATAAATTAAATTTTATTTTATAAAAATATATCATTTCTTTAAAATCTTTTTAATTGAATATCTCGAATTTAATTAAGCAATGTATTCACTTATATAAATGGAAATAATTGATAACTCATTCTTCTGTTTTATATGTGGCATGCTTCAAATATATTTATCATCTTGCGAGGTTTGCCTCGAACACTACAAATTTAAAAAACTTAACGTAATCATTGCTGAAGAAAGTTCGAGAGAGAGAGAGAGAGAGAGAGAGAGAGAGAGAGAGAGAGAGAAAGAGAGGGAGATAGTGTCTTTGTAAGGAGAAGAAGAAGACGAAAGGAAGGGAGAGAACAGAGTAAGTGGTAATATGTTTTGAAAGACAGGAAATTTATAAAAAAAACGTAATTAATGTTAGAGAGAGAAAAAGAGAGAGAGAGAGAGTGTGTGTGTGTGTTTGTGTGTATGTATGAACGTTTATTATAGCCTTTATATAGTTTTCTTTATTCTTTAAAGATATTGAGAGTCGAATTGGAAAGAAGGAAGAAGAAATAAATTATTCGAAAGTGAGATTGAAAGATAATTTTTTAAAGTAAAACTATTAGAGGAACTGTATTTTTTGAAGAAGAGAAAGACGAAGAGAAAAATTTTTTAAACAGGTAAAGTTATATACGTGGTAAATTTAAAAGATGAAAACTTAAATAATTTGGGACATTTTTATTAATGTTAACCATTAAAAAAGCATACATTTAATAAAGAGTAAAATATATTTATTTGAGATAGATTTGCATAATTAATAAAATTAATGAAAGAAAGAAAGAGAGAGAAAAATAAACAGAGAGAGAGAGAGAGAGAGAGTTATTACTTTTTTTTTAAATTACTTTTTTAAAAATCTATATCTATAAAGCAAAGATATTTAACGGCAGGAAAAGGGCCAATAAATCTAAACCGATAAAATAAATATAACATATATTTTAAAATTTACTTTAAAGAAATCATAAATTATTATCTGTATTATTTTAAGCAATGAAACTGGATATAGATATAGATAGATTAATTTGTGAATTTCTATTCCTTTAATTATTATGTTTCAACATACTATATTTAATTCAGTAACTTACTATCATAACAACATAATATTGAAAATCATGAAATTATTACGTTTTAATAAGAAGGTTATTTTGTTGATACCTAGCCATTGCTGGTTGGTGCACCTAGAGGGTATTTCGTTTGTGAATTTTTATTTATGTAAATATTATGATTCAACATACTATATTTAATTATTAGAATTGTTGTCATAGCTTAACATAATATTTACATTCCTGAAATTATTATCTATATATATAAAGGAAGATGTCCTGACTGACTGACTGACTGACTGACTGACTGACTGACTGATTGACTGACTGACTGACTGACTCATCAACGCCCAGGCCAAACCCCTGAACCTAGAGACTTGAAATTTGGAGGGTGTATTCCTCTCATGACGTAAGCATCCACTAAGAAAGGATTTTTAGAAATTCCACCCCTAAGGGGGTGAAAAGAGGTAAAATGTGTTTTTTTCACGATTGTTTTGACTGACTGACTGACTGACTCATCAACGCCCAGCCCAAACCCCTGAACCGAATTTTTACCAAAAGTATATGAAATAGGGGTAGAATTTTCCGGGGAGTGCCACTATGTGTATAGTTTTTTGTTATCGATTTTCTGGAAACCGATTTTTTTAATTTTTCCTATTTTTCGAAAAATAATTGATCAAATCTCAACAAATTATAGATCAAACAGGGATAGAATTTTCCGGGGAGTGCTATAAAATGTATAATTTTTTGTTACCGATCTTTTTGGAAGCCGGTACGGAAATTTTTTCAATTTTTTGGGAAATAATTGACTGAATCTGAAAGAATTGTATATGAAGTAGGGGGTAGAAATTTACGGCGAGCGCCATAATGTGTACAGTTTTTGTTACCGATTTTCTGGAAACCGGTTTTTTTAATTTCTTTAATTTTCGAAAAATAATTGACCGAATCTCAAAGAATTGTATATGAAACGGGGGTAGAATTTTCCGGAAAATGTTAAAAAGTGTATAATTTTTTGTTACCGATTTTTTTGGAAGCCGGTATCAGAAATTTTTCAAATTTTTCGGGAATTAATTGACCGAATCGCCAAAAATTATATATGAAGTAGTGGTAAAATTTCCCCGGGAGTGCTATAAACTGTATAATTTTTCGTTACCGATCTTTTTGGAAATCGGTATCCGAAAGTAGTATTGACTGTAAAATTTAATAACGTCAAAGGTGGCACTAAATAAGTTTTCACTAAATAATTAATTGCTCGCGACAGTCACGAATTGAAGTGACTGATTTATCAGTTTTGACATATAATATGTGAAAGCAGCAACTTCATACCATAACACAGACAAATGACATAGACACTACGCGGCGCATCGTCGTATATTTTCGCGTTATTAAGATTCGACATCGACCTCTATATCTAGGGCAGCGACATTATCCTTTGGTTTACCCTTACTAACAACTGACATATACTGAGTGAAATTATTAACTTATCTATACAGAATGTGAGAAGCCGATTAACTTGAAACTTGGTGACATTTATGAGTATATGTTTGGCTCGAACTTCTGAACTCGAATTTCTGAGCCGAACATATACTCATAAATGTCACCAAGTTTCAAGTTAATCGGCTTCTCACATTCTGTATAGATAAGTTAATAATTTCACTCAGTATATGTCAGTTGTTAGTAAATGTAAAAAGAAATATATGGAAAAAGAAATACATGGAAATGGAAAGTAATCTAAAGAAAATGGATATTGAGGAAGAAAAATAAGGGTAAAAAAATTAAAAAAATCTATATATATATAAATATATATATAAATTTCCCGGGAAGTGCTATAAAGTGTACTATTTTTTGTTACCAATCATTTTGGAAACTGGTTTCAAATGACCAAATCTCAAAAAATTGTATATAAAAACAGGGAGAGAAAGAAAAAGGGGAGAGGGAGAGAGAGAGGGAGGGAGAGGGAGAGAGGAGTAAAGGAATAGAGGGAGAGAGGAAGAGAGGGAAAAAGAGAGAGAAAGAGAGAGAGAGAAAAAGAGAGAAGGGGAGAGAGAAAGAGAGAGAGAGAGAGAGAGAGAGAGAGAGATTATTTGCGTGTTTTACTACATATGTCCTCCGGGGCGAAGCCCGGGTAACCAGCTAGTAACTTATAATTTGATAAAGACCCAAAATAGAGGTCAAAACGTTGTTGTATTAATATTAAAATTATTGCCAGTTAGGCCGACAAATTTTCGTGTTTTATTATTTTATCACTGGCGAACAATTATTTTATGGATTATTCAGAATTTTTTTTCTAACGAACAATTGTCCAAGGTGAATAGATTTGCAGAAACTTATTTCAATCAAAATTCAAACATTTTGTCAAGCATTATAAATCTGATAGAAAAGCGTAAAAATAATCTTAAAAAGGCCGTATTTATTTTTACAAACCGATTTGGGAAAAATGAAAGAGACCAATTGATCTGATCAATCAAAAATATCAAATGTGACGCAAGATATATAATTATCTGCATAATTTTTTAAATAATATTATTTTTATTTATTATTACCGTTTTGTAAATAACATTTTATTCAGTTTTAATTATTTCTAATACGTCTTAATATTTTTCGAGTTCAACGAGTTCTGAGCTGAGCGTTGAATAGCGGCCGAAAGGACGACCACGACGGCTTGCGCCGCCACGGAAGCCTCGCAGCAAGAAAGATCCGCGAGAGGCCAAGGCACGGGACCGAGCTTAGATCCCCCCGAGACTGCCGCGAGAACGCCGATCGGTTCACCTCGCCCAAGCCTGGCACGTGAAATAATGGCGTCGTTTTTTAATATTTAGTATTTTATTAATAGACTAGAAGTTACTGATAAAATTATCTACGACATATTACTGTTGTGTAATTAACAAATTATTTATATAGTATTATAGATTTGATGTTGTTTAATATCCTTCGTAAAATATCGTTTATAAACGCACTAAAGGTACGGTTTATTACATTTGATAAAGCGAATAAATTTTTTAAATTGAATATATAATAATACTTTGTAGACATTATGTAATAGTATTATTTTCTAATAGAATACTTAAATTTCAATATAAATTTGTATTATAATTGTTGATAGACTTTGAAGAAAAGACATGAAATAATGGCGTCGCTTTGTAATAAAAAGTTATATTTCTAAACAGTAGTTATTATTATCTGTAGAATAAACATTGTATTTTCTGTTGAATCTTCAAAATTTAATTTTGTTCGACAATCATCTGCATTCTCCGACTCTACTGCACAACTAAATATCTCTTCCAATCTTCTTGAACGCCGGAAAATTAAATACAGTATCCAAAGTATTAAATCCAATTATAATATCGATATCCTTTTGTTGCTGTAATCGAATTTCCTGCGATTGGCGAACAATGTTCGGTGGCGGACTGCAAATTGTTGAACTTCTTGCCGTTTGTGTGCAAGCATTGTCAGGCCACCTTCTGCAAAGAGCATTTCAATATGGTATCGCACGAGTGTTTAAAAACGGAGACCGCAAAATTTGTTGCAGGACAATCGGCAAGCTTCCTGTGCTCTAAGGAATCTTGCAAGGATGCGTCGTTGATTAAAATGCCTTGTATCAAGTGTAAGCGGCATTTTTGCATGGCGCACAGGCATCACGGAGCTGAGTGAAACGGAGAAGACACAAAAACTGAAGAAATGGCAGATACCAAAGAAACAATTTGCAGAAGCGAAAGCTATAGTAGATTAACAAATCGCGGACAGTTTGAAAAAACCCAAATATACAACACTGGCAAATAAAGTACTATTACATGTTATATATAAAACAGAAAATATATGTTTTAACGGAAAACGTAAGCATAGATGTGTATTATACAAAGAGTGACCGCAAAAATAGCCTTTTTTTTCACCTTTGAATTTAGACTTCTACTTACAAGTACTAAATAATAGTCTATAATGAGTCATGAATTCTCAGAAAGTTTCAGATTTAGCTGGCTTTTTATTTTCAAGATATGGAGGGTCAAAGTTGTTGATTTCACCAACTTCACAGGCCCACAAAAAGAGAATAGTTATCTACGCCATGGACCATGGTATTCCCATGTATTTTTGCCTGCTGAAACCGAATATGACCTCAGTTTTGCTCTTGCACGTCATGATTTTTTTCTACAACCAAAAACAGGGTGTTTTGTAAGGGCAAAATACCTTGTTTTTGGCTGTAGAAAAAAAATCCTGACGTGTAGGGGCAAAACTGAGGTCATATTCGGTTTCAGCAGGTGAAAATACATGGGAATACCATGGTCCATGGCGTAGACAACTTTTCTCTCTTTGTGGGCCTGTGAAGTTGGTGAAATCAACAACTTTGACCCTCCATATCTTGAAAATAAAAAGCCAGTTAAATCTGAAATTTTATGAGGATTCATGACTCATTATAGACTATCATTTAGTACTTGTAAGTATAAGTCTAAATTCAAGGGTGAAAAAAGAGGCTATTTTTGCGGTCACTCTTTGTATAATACACATCTATGCTTACGTTTTCTGTTAAAACATATATTTTCTGTTTTATATATAACATGTAATAGTACTTTATTTGCCAGTAATGTATACTTGGGTTTCCTCAAACTGTCCGCGATTTGTTAATCTACTATAGCTTTCGCTTCTGCAAATTGTTTCTTTGGTATCAGCCATTTCTTCAGTTTCTGTGTCTTCTCAGGTTCACTCAGCTCCGTGATGCCTGTGCGCCACGCAAAAATGCCGCTTACACTTGATACAAGGCATTTTGATCAACGACGCATCCTTGCAAGATTCCTTAGAGCACAGGAAGCTTGCCGATTGTCCTGCAACAAATTTTGCGGTCTCCGTTTTTAAACACTCGTGCGATACCATATTGAAATGCTCTTTGCAGAAGGTGGCCTGACAATGCTTGCACACAAACGGCAAGAAGTTCAACAATTTGCAGTCCGCCACCGAACATTGTTCGCCAGTCGCAGGAAATTCGATTACAGCAATAAAAAGATATCGATATTATAATTGGATTTAATACTTTGGATACTGTATTTAATTTTCCGGCGTTCAAGAAGATTGGAAGAGATACTTAGTTGTGCAGTAGAGTCGGAGAATGCAGATGATTGTCGAACAATATTAAATTTTGAAGATTTAACAGAAAATACAATGTTTATTCTACATTTGTTAATTACACAACAGTAATATGTCGTAGATAATTTTATCAGTAACTTCCAGTCTATTAATAAAATACTAAATATTAAAAAACGACGCCATTAATTCACGTGCCGGGCCTGGGCGAGGTGAACCGATCGGCGTTCTTGCACCAGTCTCGGGGATCTGAGCTCGGTCCCGTGCCTTGGCCTCCCGCGGATCTTCCTTGCTGCGAGGCTTCTGTGGCGACGCGAGCCGTCGTGGTCGTTCTTTTCGGCCGCTATTCAACGCTCAGTTCAGAACTCGTTGAACTCAAAAAATATTAAGACGTATTAGAAATAATTAAAACTGAATAAAATGTTATTTACAAAACAGTAATAATAAATAAAAATAGTATTATTTAAAAAATTATGCAGATAATATTATATATCTTGCGTCACATTTGATATTTTTGATTGATCAGATCAATTGGTCACTTTCATTTCTCCCAAATCGGTTTGTAAAAATAAATACGGCCTCTTTAGGATTATTTTTACGCTTTTCTATCAGCTTTATAATGCTTGACAAAGTGTTTGGATTTTGATTGAAATAAGTTTCTGCGAATCTATTCACCTTGGACAATTGTTCGTTAGAAAAAACATTCTGAATAATCCATAAAATAATTCTTCGCCAGTGATAAAATAATAAAACACGAAAATTCGTCGGCCTAACTGGCAATAATTTTAATATTAATACAACAACGTTTCGACCTCTACTTTGGGTCCTTATCAAGTTATAAGTTATTTAGCAATGATTGAATTGCGCGTCAGGTTTTGAATCTTATTATCATCGTTAAACTATGTGATCAGGAAGTATAACATAGCGAATATTAGATTCAAAACCTGACGCGCAATTCAATCATTGCTAAATAACTTATAACTTGATAAGGACCCAAAGTAGAGGTCGAAACGTTGTTGTATTAATATTAAAATTATTGCCAGTTAGGCTAACAAATTTTCGTGTTTTATTTTGAATGATATATTTATTTATCGTTCAACCTGCAGGTGGTCGTGGGACTTTCCTTGGAAATGGTTCACAGAAGCCATAAATATATGTATCCACTCATGCTCATCCACTTGTCAACACGCAGAAGAGTGTGCTATATACGTTTGCGCAAAGAGACAGTTCCTCGTTTTTTTATATTATCTGCAAGAATATATATGATAATTACTACAGTCTGCATCTTTGTAAAGCAAATCATTTTTGGCAAAATTCTACAACGTATAGAAATATATAACAAATCGTTTAGCTCATATTATATCTTAACTAGATAGACTTATCAAACGTCGCAAAATATGTAAGAGAAATAATTTAAGACTTGAAAGTTATTAGAATTACTCTATTTTTTAATTTAAATATTTTAATTTAAATAGATTTATTTATTTATTTAATTATTTATTTATTTATTTATTTATTTAAGTTAAAATATCGTAAAAAGTATACGTTATTTAAGATGTCTTGTTCCTACCTGTTATCAGATGTTATGTTGTAAGATGTCTTTTGCTGTGTGTACACACCCTGTATGTGCTCTTTTGACAGCTGTCTTAACCTCTCACTACAGCTCACTGCTGGTCACGGCCCGTCACGGCAGCTCCCTAGACGCCAGTGGCTCGCAGTCTCTAAATATTCGTGCGTTCCAAAACCCATCCAAAAAAAAGTGTTGCAACCTTTCCGTGAACGACTGTACACACACGTTCGCACGGTCCAGTCACACCGGAGAAGCAAAGAACGACCGAGGCGAATCAAAACGCGAATCAAAACGCGAATCAAAACGCGGATCAAAACGCAAGCATAGTGATCTATCGAGATAACGAAATGAATCCGAATGGGAATACGGATCAGCTAGAGCAGCAGCGGCAAGAAATGCAAAATCTACAAATCGAAAACAATCGTATATTAGATTTAAGCAACGAGCGCGGCGAATTCTTGAGGCAAGAGTTAATTCGACAAAACGCAGAATTTGCGCTGCAAATGCAAAAGATGGAGGAGGAATTCGATTTATTGCGACAAAATCAACGTGACGCGAGACGTTACATCGACAACAATCGGAGCGAACGCGAGTCTGCGGGTGAACAAACCGAAAATAAAAGAGACTCCCGTGTCTACGACGATGTACGGCAACGAGAGGAAACGTCGTTGGATCTGATGCCACTCAGAGTGAGGTTACCTCGCGGGGGATGGATTAAAAATCCTTTCGACGAGCTTACATATCGGGGGAAAAGAGATAAACAAAACCCGATTAGATTTCTACAGAAATTCGACAAACTCGTGACATACGAGAATGTACCGAAGGAGAAACAAATCCACTAATTTGGACGTTGTATACGTGGTGCGGCGAGCCAGTGGTTTGAGCTACAATTAACGGAAGATATATACGAGATCAAAAAAGCGTTCACGCAGACATATTGGGGATGTCAGGCACAAATGCGTTTTCGACAACGCGTATACTTTGGAAAGTACAAACCCAACGAAGAGCAAATGACAATGACAATGAACAAATAATTCGCTCACGGGACGTCGACGTGTAAACATTTCTCGCGTGTCGCTCCTGCCCGCCGAAATTCATCGCTGTGTTAGTGCTATTTTCAGCTATGCCTATTTGCACATATTCACTTAATTCTAACTCTGGTGCACAGAACTCAAGAGTTTTTAACAGCAAATTGCTGTTATTGCGAACTGCTCTTGGTGGCGGTCAGTTAGCGACGCGTGAGATTGTCCGGTGCGTTTCGTGTTTCTTTTACCTGTATTGCCGTGTTCCGAACCTTACAAATTTTCTGCGTTACCGTTCTCGCTCCGTTGCCTTTCGGCTGGCGCCGACCTATATAAGCTTTTTGCAATCAATACTGCTACTGCGCTATCATTTTTGCTTCAGTAAGTACATCGAAAATGTAAACTATATAATACTAACGGCCAAAAATTTTGTGGTATCATTGTTTTTATTCATTGTTATTATCTATCTTCGCTCCGGTCATACATATTTACTATCCTGTCTCTCTGTATATAGTTTAGACATACTAAACATGAGTCAGCCGACCTGTATTAAATGTAAGCGCTTTCTTTCTCGCACGCTCATATGTACGTTCTGCGGCCTTGACAATGGTCGGCCTCCCACGGATTTGCATGCGGGCGACACTGTAGCCGGGGACATCTCATCGTCCCTCTCGACCGAATTCGCTCCCTCGACGGATATCAACCCCGCACCCGCTGCTCCAACTGCCTCTGCAATGACTAACGGACGGCATTCTACCGTGCGTGACGCATCTGATATTGTTGCCTCCCTCTCCGACGTAAGGCAAGCCCTATCTTCAATATCTGCCTCCATTACCACTTTAGATGGTATAATCGCTAGCATGGAGTCTGGTCTCAGTCTCGTTGACCGCATCGACCTCAAGCTGGATTCTCTGGACAGCAAGGTGAACGGCTTCGAGGCGGGTTTTCGGCGTCTGGGCGACGTCGAGCGTACGGTGGAACGTCTTGTGGCTGCGTCAAATAGCTTATCAACTGATATCGAATCTCTGTCTGCCAGGCATGTTGCGCTGGAGGAACGCCTAGCCCGGCTTGAAACAGTCTCAACTTCTATCTCTACATCGGCTGGCCCCTCTAGTGCCCCTTCGGCTGGATCCAACGGACTGGCTGTGCGCTTCGAGCGCATGGTCAATGAGCACAGAGATCATGAGCTCATAATGTTCGGCATTCCAATATTCAAGCCTGAAGACCCCGTTAACACGGTACTTTGAGTGGCTGCCTCACTTGATGTGCCGCTTACATCCTCGGAGGTCGTCAGTGCTTTCAAAATTAGCGGAAGAGTCCCTTCATCTGGTCCTTTCGTGGTGAAACTGTCCACGATAGCCAGGAAGAATGAGCTTCTCGCCAAATTCCGACGACGTGCCGGATCTGGATTCGCTGCGTCCAACGTCGACTGCTCGTGGCCGTCCACCAGAGTTCATCTCTACGAACGATCCACAGCGTCTGAACGTCGCCTGTTTGCTGAGGCTCGCCAGCTTGCTAAAATGTATAACATCCAGCACGTGCGGATGAGGCGTGGGGTTACATATTTTAGAGTTTCGGACGGCTCTCTTCTGCACCGTTATTTTATCGTAAGATTTAATGCTTGCTGAGATTAATACAATCGTCAATCCGAATCAGCTCCCCCACGCCTCATTTCAGGCTGTCCTTTTGGCTTGCCCCAAGCCTGTCTGATATCACTCGTTGGTCGGGTCAGAGGCGGCTGGTAGCGGTGGCTGCCGCCTAGCGCTTCGCTATCGCTACTCGACATCCTAGCGATTGGAGAGACTTGGCTGCGTGACACGATTGACCCTAAATTAATTGACATAATCGGTTTTACTCTTGTTCGTTCTGATCGATCTACCGGCTCTCGCAGCGGGGGTGTCGCGTTGTATGTTAGTAGCTCTCTCTCTTTCTCCCAAATTAATCTTGGTGCCCTTCCGCCTGGCACACTCGTGGATGTCGTCGCTGTTTCTCTTCGCCTGACACACAAGAGCGTAGCTGCTATCTGCATTTACCGTCCTCCTCGCGCATCCGTTTCCGATACACATTACATTGAGTCGCTGTTGTCTCATGTTACGTGCTGCGCTGACGAGATTATATGCATGGGTGACTTTAACATTGATGTGCTCCGCCCCAATGAACTCAACGCTCGATTTTTGTGTGACATGACATCGAACCTTTCCCTCCGGCAACTCATTGACCTGCCAACGCGTCTCACACAGAGTGCGTCAATCTATTCTCGATCTTATCCTGATTACGCACGGTGTGGGGGTTGTCGATTGCGGAGTCAGCGAGGAACTCGACATTAGTGATCATTTTATGGTCTGAGCGATCCTTAAAATAGCTCGACCTAGTCGCCGGGCCCGCACTATTCTCTCCCGCGGCCTTCACTCCGTCCAGCCCTCTGACATATCCTCTGAGCTGCTGAAAATTGACTGGTCGCCTGTGTTCGGAGCTGCACATGTTGATGGGATGGTCGCCTATTTTACGTCCTCTATAATGTCCGTGTTTGATCGTCTCGCACCACTGACTCTTAAGAGGGCAACACGTCCTCCGGCTCCGTGGCTTAACACCGCCGTCAGAAAATTAATATCTCTGAAAAGTCGTGCTCTTCGGCGATACAGGCTCACTCGGTCTGATCCCGATTGGCGCCGCTACAAACAACTCCGTAACGAGGTGAACTATGCCATACGCCGAGAAAAAAAGGCTTATCTCTCAAACTCTCTCTCAGCAAACTCTCCTCGTCAATTCTGGAGAAATCTCTCCGAACTCGGAGGGACAGCATCTTCCTCGCACTTCTTACCCTCCCATCTTCTCGATCCTAAACTAATGAACAATTATTTTCTTGATTCTCTTCCCTTCTCTTCCTGCTCTCCTGAAATGTTAAATCATTTTGCCTCCTCATCTTTTAGCGTCCCTGAATCTTTCAGTTTTACTCCAATCACTCCCACTGAGCTTTACAATATCCTCAAGCGAATACGTCTTACCTCGGCTGGGCCGTACGATCTCTCAGGTCGTATGCTGCTTTTCTGCCTGCCTCAGTGTCTCGAACCTTTTCTACATATCCTAAACTACTCCCTCTCTTCTCACACATTTCCCTCCTCTTGGAAACATGTTATTGTCCTCCCCATTCCCAAAACTCGAAATCCCTCCACTTCCTCCTCTCTTCGTCCTATTTCTCTCCCCCCCATTTCTCTCCAAAATCCTTGAGCGCATATGTTTTTAACAACTATATGCATTCGCCAACAAAGCGAAGATGATTCCGGAATGTCAGTCCGGTTTTCGTTGCCTGCACAGCACCACGACTGAGCTTCTCTACCTCTCCGACTCCATCTTTCGTGGTTTCGACTCAGGTTCCCTCACTGCGTTGCTTACTTTTGATTTCACGAAGGCGTTCGATACGGTCGATTATAATCTCCTTCTGGCTAAGCTTGAGTACTACGGTCTGTCTCCCTCTGCCTTGTCCTTCATGAAATCGTTTTTATTAAACCGCTTTCAACGTGTCCTTTTATATAATTCTCAGCCGTCGTGAGAAAGAGCAAACGGAATAGAATAGTATATCTTTTTGCGAAGCACAGCAGTCATTACATGCGCTGCTGAGAAAAGAAAAACGATACAAAGCCTTATTCGTTGACTGCTCAAACTCTATTAGCGAGAGATATTTATTAACAAGAGATATTACTGTATTTTTGTAAAAAATGTCGAACGATGTCTGAGAAAAAGATATATTGTGGGAAATTATCCGCGAGATCTGCCTTTGTCTTGAGTACAAAACTGAATCAGTGGCGAAGGGATTTTTTAAGAAGCGTTTTACGTTATCGAGCATCGAAATGGTAATTATTTGTGTATATGTGCCTTTTCCCCTTCTCGCGTCGTTCTATCAGGCGTACCTCAGGGGTCCGTGCTTGGTCTACTACTGTTCATCATTTTTATTGCTGATCTGGTTTCCACTCCTTTTTTCGCCGAGCTTCTAAAATACGCTGATACGACGTGATTTTGCGCAAGTCATTCCGTCTATCTGACGTCTCTGCTATTGAACGATGACCTTAAAGCTGTAGCTAAATGGGCATCCTCCAACGCATTGCATTTTAACCCTTCCAAATCCTCACTTCTCATTGCCGGTTCCCCAGTCCTCCTATCTCAGCTGCAATCCTTTGAACTTTCTTTAAACTCTGTGTCTATTCCTCTATCGTCCTCAATTAAAATACTCGGTCTTCACATTGACTTTTCCTGGCCGTTTAAACATCACGTGGACGTAAAATGTCGAGCTGCCTTTGCTCGCCTTCGTCTTCTTTATCTTTTCCGGCACATCCTCTCCACCTCCCAAAAGCTTCATATATTCCAATCGCTTGTCATCTTACTCTTCGACTACGCCGACGTCGTCTATATTCCAGCTTTCAACCAACAACTCCTAAATCGTATCCAATAGATTCAAAATTCTTGTCTCTGCTTCTCCTATGGTGTACGTAAATTTGACCACATATCCCCGCTCTATTATCGCTCCTATTGGTTAAAAATTCAACAACGCTTTGTGCTTATTTCTGTTGCCTGGTTTTCCGTCTCCTTCATTCTGATACTTCTCCTTACCTTTGACGTCTCTTGCATCGCAATTCTGAGCTCCATACCAGTGATACCCCGAATACTCGTTACCCGAACCTTCTTTCCTTTCCATCGCATCACTCTGTCAAGTTTCGCGCTTCCTTTTTTTACTGCGCAGTTAAACATTTCAATGCCCTTCCCTCTAGCATAAAATTCTTATCCTCTATGTCTTTGTTTTGTACTGCTGTGTCTGCCTTTATCTTGTCGACTGCCAGTAATGCACCTTTACCTGAGCGTCAATGATTGTCTGCACGTGTCGAGTCCACCAACACGCTCACGTGCGCATCTGCGTGCTACCTTCGCGTTTAGTATGTAAGTTTTATTAATCTAAGTATTGTTGAATCTGCGTATCGCGTTTAGTATGTAAGTTTTGTTGTGCGTCAAAAATTTTTACTGCCGTGAGCGAATTCACCTTTCTATATGTTCTATTTTATACTGGTAACCTTAGAAACAACGCGAGTTGATGCCTTACCATTTGCGTGCTCCTTTATTTGCTTATACTCTTCATGACTGTAATCCCACTAAGCATCGCAATAATTAATAATAATAATAATTATTATTATTAATGACTGAGTACGCGTTAAGCGTGGCCAGACAGGCGAGGATTATTGCTGTTAATGAGCGACGAGGAGATCGTAGAGACATTGCGCGAGCATTTCGATGCGGACGTGGCGCGCGAACTCAGGCCATCCGTTGTGAAAAATGTGAACGATATGATATCAATGTTAGACACCATTGAAATCGAGCGCGAAACCCGAAAGTTACGCGGTGAGGCGCGGCGCGCAAACGCAAACAACAACAAAACGCCGTATGATAATCGTAACAATACCGAAAAATTAGAAAACGCGACAAAACCGACCAATCGCGGAAGCGGTAATAACGACAAAAAGGCGGGCTACCGTTATAATAATTCTAATAGACGCGATACGACGAGACCACAGGGGCAATCGTCGCAAATGAAATCGCAAAGCTGGCGGAAAACGGAATCCACCGAGGCGAATCGCAGAGGCGCGGTCAATATAGTCAAGCTACCGGAGAGCTGTGACGACGAGGGAAAACCGAGAGTCACGCGGTATACGCGCGAACAAGAAACATGCGCAAACGGTAAAGGTTATCCGAAGAAAGCTGAGAAATTCTACGATCGTGGAGGATGAAAGTTAGCCACGATCACGGCGGAAAGTCACGCGGATATGGAACGCGATAATGACAACGGCGACGAAACCAACACCAACGACGGTTATACGAGCGGGAATGACGAATATGATCAATGTAGCGCATACGAGAAAAACTGTTGTGCAATCACGCGCGAACAGACAAACGAAACAGAAGCGCAAAATTCAACGAAGGACGATGACGCAAAAACAACCCTGATTAATATTATACGAACGCGTGAAATTATCAAAGAACTTAACGAGAGTATCGCGGAGGATCAGGCGAAAAAGAACACGCAGCCAGACGTACCGATGATCGACATGACGTTCGGGTAATGTACCACGAAAGCGTTGATTGACACAGGGGCGCAAGTCACGGCGATGACACGCGCGTTTTACGATCAATTGTGCGAAATGAATGAGAAAATGGAGGTATTACCGATCAAAAAATTTACTCTAAAAAAAGCATTTTTGGAAAAGGGATCGATAATTTCCTAAAAAAGCGCGACTAATGTTCGATTATAAAGGCAAAAAATACACACATGAATTTTACATAGTGGAAATTCTCGCGTACAAAATAATATTAAGAATAAAATTTCTTGTAAAATATTGAATGATGCTTGCATGTGACGATCGAGTAAGCGTGAAATTTCGCAAGTCGATAGATCCGACGATACGCGTAAATGCGATCAAGCGCGAAGAGGCGACGGAACAGCTAGAAGAGATACTCGATAAACACGCGGAACTGTTTAACGAACAAATCGGTCGCGACACTATCAACATCATATCGAGATGAACATTACGCGACTATATAAAAGAAAGACTTATCCGATACCGGAGATTCATATAAATCGCGTCAGGGCGTATATAAAAGAACTCGAAGGTCAAGGTATCGTGCGTAAACAAAAGACGCAATACGTCAATCCGTTGGTAGTCGTGATTTAAAAAAACGGAGATATCAGATTGTGTTTGGACGCGCGCAAAGTTAATAAGCAAATGGCGAACGATCATGCGCAACCACCGACCATCAAAGAGATCTTTCGACGCATAGGAAAGAAAAAATATTTTACGACGCTAGATGTGAGTTATGCATTTTGGCAGATCCCATTGTACGAGGAATCGCAGAGATATACCGGTTTTTTGTTCGACGGCCAAACATACGTGTTTCAGCGTATGCCATTCGGGCTGAAAACATCGGGAGCATCGTTTATTTGAGCGATAAACGACGCGTTAGGCGACCAAGATTGGCTGTTGACTTATCTCAACGACGTGTTAATCGCGTCAGACTCATTAGAACACCTTATGCACATCAAATGGGTGCTGATGAGACTCAAACAAGCAGGATTCAAGCTCAACCGCAAAAAATGCGAATTTTTACGCGAAGAAATCAAATTTCTTGGTCATACGTTTAACGAGATCAAGGCGGAGATCAACGGGGAAACGAGAGTACCGATAACAAATTTCGAACGACCGTGCAACAAGAAGCAGATCCAATCGTTTCTCGGTCTGATCAATTGGGATCGCAGGTTTATCAAAAACCTAGCGCAAATGACCGAACCGTTGGAGAAACTTCTGAAAAAAGGACAAAAATTCGAATGGACGAAAGAACGACAAAACGAGCGTTTCGCGAAGCGCCGGATCTATATCTATTTACACCAGACGCGCGTTACGGGATATACGTAGACGCGGCGAGAACGGGTCTGGGCGTTCGGTTATACCAATATCAAGCGGGAAACGAAGACGTAAAACAAACGATAAGATACGCGAGTAGAAGCTTAAAATGCGCGGAACACAATTACACGATAACCGAACTAGAATGCTTAGCAATCGTGTGGGCGTTAAGAAAATGGCATACATTGCTGCTAGGGCGCAACGTGCGCCTACATGCCGATTATCAGGCGTTAAAATTCATGAGCATGTGCGTGCAAAATAACAGCAGAATCGCACGTTGGTTCGCATTCCTACAGGAATTCGATTTGGAAATAGCACACTTACCGGGGCGCGAAAATGCAATAGCGGACGCACTCTCGCGACGAGGAGTGGGCGCGGACGCGACACGCGAAAGCAAGCGTATAGCGGTGATACGAGTTGCGGCCGAAGGTACGGACACACGGCCGTGGATCGAAATTATACGAACAGTGCAAGCGGATGAAGTAACATTACAGGAAGCGGCGCGAACGAACCCCGATTGCGTATACGAACGAGACGGGATAATACGCGTAAAGTGCCAAGGGAGCGACAGAGTGGCTCTACCGCGAAAAATCGCATGAAGAATAACGAAAGAGGCACATCGTCTGTTGATACATTTTGGAACGGATAAAATCTATGACTTCTTGAAGCGTTATTTCGACGGGCCAAACTTGGCTAAAATGGCGCGTGACGTAGTGGCATCGTGCGAAGTATGCCAAGCTACGAAATATTATACGCGACCGACGGTAATTATTTCCCATAAAGGGTCAAAAATTAGATACGATTATTGAAAAACTCGAAAATGGATTTTTTGCAAACATAGGTATACCACAGACCATACTAACCGATAACGGGAGACAATTTATAACGGAACGTTGGCGCGAATACGCGCAAAAAAAGAACTTCGACGTTAGGCAAACGTCACCCTATAATCCTCAGTCAAATCCCGTAGAACAAGTGATGCGCGAACTCGGTCGAATCATACGAGCTTACGAGAGTCAAAGATAACACGCGTTGCATAGGATAATCGACCGGGCGGAAGAAATCATTAATCACACGCAACATTCGTTAACGGTTATACCCCGAGCGAGTTGAACGACGGCGAAAGCGGTCATATGTTAGCAATCGATCCCACGCTAATTCCCCTCGACGACGACGAAAACATACAGACGTGGGAGGACAAAGTGCAACGAGCATGCCAACGACTCGCCGAAGTGGCAAGAAAGCGAAGGGTGCAGGCCGACAAGCACGGCACAGCAATCTACCACGAGGAACAGGAAATCTGGATAAAGCTTCGTCGACGATCCGACGCCAGTTGTAAGCTGACCAAGAAAATCCACTTAGTAATAAACAAAGGACCATATCGAAGTACAGAGAATTATTCGTCCAAACGCCTATCTGATCGAAGACCTCGACGGACAAACCATGGGTGTGTTCAACGCAAGGCAAATCAAACCGAATCGTTTACCACGATTGAGATACGACGAGGACGAAGATGAGCACGCAAACCGACTGATAATTCCGCGAGAAAGCGAAAATGACGGAGAGTCCAACAACGACGAGAGAGTCAAAGACGACGACAGCGGCACGGACATTGAGGAGAACGTAGAAAACCAAACCAACGACGAAGGTCAAATGGAAGATAAAAGGCAAATGGACGACGCGTACGAAAGCGACGACGTCGACAACGAGGCATTCGACCGATAATGGGAGCGGAACAACGACGACGACGACGCTGATATAAACGACGCGGAAAGCGAGGTGACTCGCGCAGAACGAGCGAGAACCGCGAACGAGCCGGAGGACGAAGTGATCGAGATCGTTCAGTAGTGAGAACGACGGCCGAAAGCCGGACGAACCAAACGAGCGGCTAGACGATACAATCGAAATCGACGATTTACCCAACAATGATCCAGACGACGAAAATCGATACAGTCAGGACGAACGGTGGAGAGAAGTACTCGACAGATTGTTGGAATCAACCGATGACGAGAGACGAAACGACGAGAGAAGGGAAGAAAACATAGAAATACTCTGCAAATAAAAGAAGAATCGGAGATTGAAATCAATTTGCAAACTGACACTGATTTCCTTCATCATGCTTATGCTTCTGTTCTTGAAAAATTGTAAATCATGCTCATTGGTAATGCGCCTTTCTTTCGGTGACTTCACATGTCCCTATGTTTATACTGTCTATCCTTCATTTTTCTCACTGTTTATTTTGCCACGGTTGGTAAATGTGTATCATGACTCTTCATAATTTTTATACGTTAGAAATTTCTAAACCGTCGTCCTGATAAGCACGTTGACTTTGCTTCTGATATTGAACTCGTTTTATTGCGATTAATTTATATTTCCTCGCTACGGCTTGTAATACTCTCCTTCTCTTTGGCTTTCGGGTGAGTCTCTATAACATATGTTACTTTATTTACGGCGATCTTGGCCTTTACCAATGTTATGTCGTTACAGACAGGAATTCGTTTGCCAAAGTATCGGATCTGTAAATTCTGAGACTCGCTGTACCGGCCTTGGTGAATAAGAGTAAATGGTTTTTTGTACTTCACTGAAGATGGCTCAATCCCGAGCCGAAACGTATGAGCTTCATTAAATATAATGTTTACTAGAATCACTGTTGATTTCTTACGCACGGATAACCGCGTCTGACTCCCATAGCCGTTTTTTCCCTTTATATATATATATATATAAGCTTCTGAACCCCTATAATCGAAACCATCGCACTTTGATTATTTTTCTATAACTCCGTAATCCTGTAATCCCATAACCTTTTGACCCTAAAACACCAAAATCCCATAACCCCATAACCCCATAACCCCATTTTAGAATATGCCCAATTACAAATTTGAATACGCATCATGTCTTACCTGCACAATGTCACGACTCATTCCAAAAACTGTATTACCATGTCGTCAGTATCCAAAAACTCCATAAAAATCATAATTTAATGAGTCTGGCCTTGTAATCCATTCAAAATTAGTGTTTTCTCAAAATTTGTACTGGTTTTGGCGTTACCCATCCTGACCACGTGGAGGTACCAGTCATTCCAGGACTTACCTGCTTAAAGCAGGGGCACCTACGCCAGGAACGAAAAAAAAGCTAATTGAATGAGAGACGTGATTGGTCTACGAGTTAAGGGGCACCTACGCCAGGAACAAAAAAGAAGCTAATTGAATGAGAAACGTGATTAGTCTACGAGTTAAGGGGCACCTACGCCAGGAACAAAAAAAAACGTATTTGGATTGAGAGATGTGATAGGTGTAATAATATAAAATAATATGTCATATTTTTAATAATGTTTTTCAATATTGTAATGTGCATGTCGGTTCTGAAATCCCTGAGTATGACATCACTTTCAATGTTTTGTGGGCAGTAGTCAAGAATCCATGAGAGGTCGAGATTTTTGGTACTGCAGGAGCTTTAGAGAATCTCCGTCCCAAAGATTTTTTTACCTTCTTATGCTCTTTATCATCATAAAACAAGAACTTGATATTTGTGAACTTACTTTGTGCCCATTGGAAAAGTGACGCAGCTGTCAGTATCGAATCATTAGCGGAGGCTTGAAGACTTGCCCGAGTCGCTTCCCTCTTAAAAATAGCGCCCAGACCATCGCATGCACCCTTGCCGTGTGCAGTGGCATAAAAATGCCAATCCGCTGGAAGGCCAAAGTCTTCTTCGTGGTGTGCCAGATTACTTATTTGAAATCTATTTTTATAATGTTGCTTGGCTCCATCACTGACGTATATTATTTTTTTCGCCTCAGGAATGGTTTCTTTTATTTGTTGCATCAATTTTCTTTGCATAATGTGAACTGCCGTTACGTCGTGGCTTGTACTATTTGAAAGGAAATTCAAACTTTTATGGAGCACTTCAACATTATTCTTGTAATAGAAGATTACAGGGTGTACTGTACATTGATCGATGTTGTAGTGGAATGCTTGCGGCATTCTGAACAACAAAAGCGAAATTCTCAGAAAAATCGGTATGCACCAAGACTTCACCTTTCTGCAAATTTTGTCTCATGTTTCTTATATGCGCAGATTGATTTAAAAAAAAATGATGGGGAAGCAGAGTTTCAAGTTTGCTGCAAAATTCTTCGACGAAATCATGTGCGGAAAGACATTCCTTTTTAAGGTGCATCAATCAGTCGTTTGCCATACACTGAAAATTACTTCCGATCGCGATATCGCATTTTCGTCAAGTGAATTTACGAGAAAGTCGTGAAGTTTATTAACTTGCGGGCAAGTTTTACATTCGCGTAAATAGCATGATGGTATTGCATCAGGACATAATAAAAAACAAACAATCTTGATATTCTTTAATGGAGGTTTCAGTTCCCTCGGTGAGTTTGATTAGATTCACTGCATCACACATATTTTTAAAATTTTGATGTATTGTGCATACACAAACTGTGTGAGTACACAGCGGAAACACACCATTTTGGTCGCAGTTCAGCAAATTTAGAAAAGCTAATTTGAAAATGTGGAAATTTTTCTTTGAACTGATTATGTAAACTTTTTATATCACACAGCACCAATCGTTTTTGCTACTTTTGTTTCTCACCATTGTGTATTACCGTGATGACATCTTTTTGATTTGGCATCATTCTACTGTTTTCATCATCTTCATGGAAGCTCTTTACGGCATGAACGAGGTCGTCCGATAATGTTTTCCCCGATTTTACAACTGGCGTGGATAAAATTCCGGATGACTCTTTCAATTTTCTTGCTTTATGGACAGTTCGTTTTGAGGTACCAAACTCCTTCGCTGTTTTTGTTACACCCCAGCAATCAGGAGCTATAGTTAAGATCATTAAACGAAGGGGATCTGTGGGCGACAAACTTGAGAAGCGATTTTTCAGCCCGGTGAGCATTTCTTCCAGCTCTTCTTCTCTTGATAAATGAGGTATTTTTAGTGAAGGGCCATCTTCATCTCCGGAATTCAAAAAACTGCTTTTGGCTTCCTCAGACAAGCCAGATTCATTGTGTTTGGCTGAAGTAAGTTTTCTACAAGAGTGGCATATTTTTTCGAAACCAGTAAAATCTGGAAAATTACGTAGCAAACTGTTAGGAATCTTCCTTAAAGATTTCCTTTTGTGACTTTCCAAATTGAACGAATTGCAGCATCTACCTGCCCGAGTTTTTGAGGCCAAAGATGACATTTTTATCAGAGTTCGCAAAATATAAAGAATTAGGAATTCAGAATAAAAAAAATGAAATAAAAAATTCAACTTACGTTTAAATCATTCATTATAAAATCCCAGAAAAAATGGAGGAGATCTGACCATGTCTGATTTGATAAAATGAGATACAACAAGATCTGAAATTCAAGTAAAGTCAGATCTGATTGGATACAATTTTATCTCGCCAGATCTGCATGGCCATATTTAATCACATGCAGCCAGATATGCTGAACTATAATCCGATCTCACCAGATCTGACAATTGCTGCCGTTCGATATTGAATCGCAGATCCAATCGGATCTCTTCCGATCTAATCGGACATTATCTGATTGCTTCAGATCTCCTGAAGTACGAGCAGACATTATGCCTCAGATCTTGTCGGATCTGAGCAGACTTAGCCAGACATATCTTGATCTCACCAGATAAGACCAAATCTTGGCTTACAAAGTTGTGTTGCTGATCCAATCAGATCTCTTCCGATCTTGCTGGATCTGAGCAGACCTAGTCAGACATATCTTGATCTCACCAGATAAGACCAATCTTGGCTTGCAAAGTTGTGTTGCTGATTCAATCAGATTTCTTCCGATCTTGCCGGATCTGAGCAGACCTAGTCAGACATATCTTGATCTCACCAGATAAGTCCAATCTTGGCTTACAAAGTTGTGTTGCTGATCCAATCAGATCTCTTCCGATCTTGCCGGATCTGAGCAGATCTCGCCAGTATAGAACTTATAAAAATTTCGTTCTCAAATCGTCCATTATTAATTTTTACACCCAATGTTGGACATTATTATATTAAATATAATATTAACTCTGTAAAGGGAAAGCTTTTAAATGATTTTTGGTCAAAAATCAATTAATTTTTATATTAAAAACAGTTTTCTCAATTTTTTGAAACATTAACATTATATAATAAATATAATCTCTGCCAATTTATTAATAATTGTTAATTTCAACACCATATTTAGAATTTATTATAAATATTCCATTAAAAAAGTACCGTGCAAAATTAATTAATAATAGATAAATATAAAAAATTCATGTGTATATATGTATATATAAAACAAATTTTTTAATTATTTTGCAAACATACCTTATAATTTAAACTAATAAAATAATATAATTACATATAAACTTATATAGTCATATAAGATTATATATGATCAGATCATAATGTTGCATCTCAAAGTATCCGAGAGATGGCATCCGACGGAATCTGATTCTCGTATTTAAAATTTGATGAACAGTGGTATAAGAACGGTATCAGACACGGCAGTGTCGTGCTAAGTTGCGCCAAGTTATGTAAATCGTAGAACGGCACAACTTTTGTATCGTGGAGTCCACTTTTATAATAAAATGGCACATTTAAAAAATAACATTTGAAAACAACAATTTTCTGCAGTGGATGGACACCGGATCAGATCAGATCTACTCATGTCTGATTGGATCTGAGCAGATATAATAGATTATATTATTCTCGTTATATATCTGACTCTATCCTCTAGGATCGGATCAGATCTACTCATGTCTGATTGGATCTGATCAGATAGGGCCAATATTTTGATCAAACTAGATCTGAGTGGATTGGATCTGATGAGATCTGTTCAGATCTCTTCCATTTTTTCCCGGGATATACAGTCAAGCCAGTAATCACTCAAATTGAGGACTGGAGCAAGCATGATATATTATACCTGAACTTTGTATTTCATTTGAAACCAAGAATATTTTACAACCCTGCTTAATAGTTTTTTGTTTAACATTGCACCTTGAATAAAGATCAGTCTACTGTAAACGGTTATCTGAACTGCAAGCGTTTTTCTCACAAACTTAACAATTGGCGACGAGGATTTTAAAAGCGAAATAAAACGTGCCACGAAACTTCAAACAAAACTGTGCAAAAAATAAATTTTGACTATATTGCGTCGGGTGCGCTACGGTCATGTGATTAAGTTTTATTAAAATTGAACAAATAAAAAACCTTCCGCGTAGGTTCAAACAGAAATGCGCAATTAATAAATTTTGACTGTGTCGTGTCGGGTGCGCTAAGTGAAAATGTCTGACAAAAAAGAAAGTGATTTTATAAAGCAATTGTTTGCCTTACAGCAACAATTTAATAAACAGTTATTGGAGCAGCAACAGCAGTGGATGAACACTGTGCTTAGCAGCAGCGCAACCGCCAGTAACAGGGATTACAGGATTACGGTGGTATAGAAAGATAATCAAAGTGCAATGATTTCGATTATAGGGGTTTAGAAGCTTATGGGGCTATATGGTTATGGGGTTATGAGGTTATGAGGTTTTGAGGGTTATAAGATCAAGGGGTCATGGGGTTAATAGTTCATGAGGGTTTTAGGGCCAAACAGCTTAATTAAAGCGATTATTGAGATGAGAGAAGTCGTATAAATTTTGGGTTATTTTGCTTATGGGTCATGGGGTTATGGAGTTTTTCAAAAAGGCCACTCAAATTTCGAAAGCCCTCGCTTATACGAACATTTTAAGCCCACATTCAATATTTAAAGTCGCTTCAATTTTTGGACAGAAGGAGGGTCCACTTGACGTGGAATGTCACATATATACATATACTAGATCTTGAGCCCGGGCGAAGCGCGGGCTCAAAATCTGTTCCCCTCTCCCCAAACTCACTCATTAATTAAAAGCACCAATAGAACCCCATAAAACCCAATTTTCAATCCTATAGTAGCCATCTCCATAAATTTAGAAATTTTTTGGTACCAATTTCATCAAAATCATCAACAAAAAATTAGAAAAAGTTTGGCACCGGTTTCAAGAAAATCGATCCATTAATAAAAAATTATCTATTAATAAAAAATTAAACTTATCTTCCAAAAATTTTAAAAACTTTGGCACTGGTTTAAAAAAAATCGGTCAATTAATAATTATTATTTTTCAAAATTTTAAGAATTTTCAAACCGTTTTCTAAAAATCGGTAACAAAAAATTATCCATAAAAATTATCCATAAAAAAAATTCAATTTGATATCTCAAAGTATGCGGAAATTGGAGCAATCACGTATATTTTTTTTAAACAGAAGTTGTAAACCATTTTACTATTAGAAATTTTTCCAATTCCATTACATTCTTTAGTTCTTTCTACCCCTATCTATATACTATATAAGTACCTGACATCTGTATGTCTGTCTGTCTGACCGCGAACTACTTGTTATTTTCCGAGAAATTGAAAAAATTTTGTAACCGGTTTTCAAAAACCGGTCTTAATTGCTCGCGACAATCACGAATTAAAGTGACTGATTAATTCCCGAAAAATTTGAAAAATTTCTGATACCGGCTTCCAAAAAGATCGGCTACAAAAAATTATAAACTTTATAGCACTCCCCGGAAAATTCTACCCCTGTTTCATAAACTCTTTGAAATTCGGTCAATTATTTCCCGAAAAATTAGAAAAACCGGTTTCCAGAAAATCGGTAACAAATCCTACATACAACATATTTCATTTAAAACGAATCGCCCTATGAACAATTTAATTCCCGAAAATTATAAAAAAAAAGATTTATTTTTTTTTGCCTTTGCAGCTTTTTTTATTTTATAATTTAGTGTTGCTCTTAGCAATAGATCATCCTGACCGTCTTCTAATATACATTTTTAAAAAAATCACGTATATTTTTTTAAACAAAAATTGGAAACGTACGTTATAAAAAAATCAGTACATTAATAAAAAATTAAACTCGCGGTTTCAAAAATATCAGCATATACAATTCCTTGAGATTCGGTCAATTATTTCCAAAAAAAATTGGAAAAATTTTGAAACCGGTTTCCAAAAAAATTGGTAACAAAAAATTATACCGAATAAGTAACATTTGCTTCGCCAGTGAGAATAATAAATACAATTAAGCATTGTTATTGACTGTAACTGGCAATGATTATAATCGTAGCAGCGATTATACTCGTCGTGACAAATCGTCACCCCATTTTTCGACCAACGATTCTTGGTCATTTTTAAATTAATGTAATTTTAGTTGCTTATAATATAAGCGTCTTGATTAAATAATAAAATTTTTTTGCGAAAAATATTACCTCAGCCAGGGTTTGAACCTGGAACTTCCCTCATTCCGTGCGGGCGTCGTACCAATTCGACCACCGAGGCATGTGGCAATATTCGAATTGGTACGACGCCCGCACGGAATGAGGGAGGTTCCAGGTTCGAACCCTGGCTGAGGTAATATTTTTCGCAAAAAATTTTATTATTTAATCAAGACGCTTATATTATAAGCATCTAAAATTACACCAATTTAAAAATGACCAAAAATTGTTGGTCGAAAAATGGGGTGACGATTCGTCACGACGAGTATAATCGCTGCTACGATTATAATCTTTGCCAGTTACAGTTAATAACAATGCTTAATTGTATTTGAAAAATTATACACTTAATGCAATTTCCGGGAAATTCTACCCCTACTTCATATACAATTCTTTGCGATTCGGTCAATCAATTTCCGAAAAATTGAAAAAATTTTGTAACCGGTTTCCAAAAAGATCGGTAACGAAAAATTATACACCTTATAGCACTCCCGGAAAATTCTATCCCTGTTTCATGTATGTGTTTATTGTATTTCCCCTCAGGGTTTACAAGGCGTTTTTAAACGAGGAACGTACCCAAACCTCTTACAAACGTTCCCCTTTATTCTTTTCCTGGCTTTTTGCGACCTCACAATAACTCTTTTTCCCTTCCCTTATCCCTCTCCTCTTCCTTCCCGACTTCGTTCGTCTCCCTCCACCTCTTCCTGTCTCATCTCTTCCTTCCTGTCTGTCTCCTGCCCTGTGGTCTGTTGGTCCTCTTCCCCGCTCCTGTGGAGTTTCTCCTCCGTCTCTCTCGTGCTCTCCTCCACCTCCTACCTCCTCTCACTCCTGCTCTCCTCCTCTCCTCCACTCTCTCTCCTATTCTAATTTTCCCTCCCTCTCTCTCTCTCTTATCCTCGCCTCCACCTATCTGTCCTCCGCTATCTTTACCCTTCGCCTCTTTCTTGCTTTCCTTCTATCCTCTAACACCCTATCCTCCTCCTCCCGTTCCTAGCCCTCAACGTTACCCCTCCCCTTTATACCTCCTCTCATTTTCCCTCCTCCTCCTTCCATTCTATCTCCCTTAAATCCACCCACCGTCTCCTGTTTTCCACCCTCGCTCTTCTTCCCTTGTCCCTCTCTTCCTTCGCCTTCTCCAACATCCTCCACCTTGTCCTCCTCTCTTCCATCGACAGGTCCTCGTCTACACCAATCCCCCACCTCTGCCTAACCTCTCCAAATCTTCCCAGCAACTCTGCCCTCTCCCTCTCATTCTCCATCTCCACTATCAAAACCTCTCTCCCTCCTTCCTTTTTCCTTTCCCAGACCCTTCTAATCTTTGGCTCTTTCCCCAGTACCTTCTCTGCTATCAGTACCATCATGCCCCTCCTTTCTTCCGCGCTCCCTTCCATCCAACCCTCTCCATACTACATTCTTCTTTCTTCTCTCCTTTTGCTCTCTCTCTCTTCCTCCAGCCTCTTTACTCTCTCCTTTCTTCCTTCCTCCTCTCTCCATCTCCTCCCTCGGCCCTTCTCCTTTCTCCCTACACTTTCCTCTTCTCCAGATCCTCGCTTCTCCGCTTCTCCAATCTCCAGCCTTCCCCCTGACCAAGCATCCTCTCCCTATCCTTCCTTTCTCTTTTTCCTCTCTTTCTTTCCTTTCCCTTTTTTCTCCTCACTTCCTCCTCCCTGTCTTCTGGCCCGCCCTCCGCGCTCTATTCCTCTCTTCTGTTCCCTCCTCCTCACCATACTCTTCCTCCTCCGGTCCTCCCTTGCCCTCCTTGGCCGCCCTTTCTTCTCTGTAGGCCCTCTGTCTTCTTTCTCCCTGCCTCGCTCTCCCTTCTGTTTCCTTTGATTCTCAATCCTTCCTTCTCCCCCCCTTTTTCCTTCCCCTGTGTATGTCCTCTTGCCGCGTCCTGTTACTCCCCTCCTTTCTCCTATCTTCCTCGCTGGGCCACCTCCTCCCACCAGTCTCTTCCCCACCCACTCTCTACTTCTTTCTTGCCACTCCCTGTTACTCCTCTTCATCCTTGCTGGTTCCTTTTTTCTTCCCTCTCCACCCGTTGCTCTCATCTGTCTCTCTTTCCTCCTCCTCATCCTGCTCCTCGCTTTCCTCGAACCGCCAGCGCCCCCTCCTCCAGCCTCTCCAACCTCACTCTAATCTCCCTTTATTTCTTCCTAATGCCTTTTCCTTCCCGTCTTATTTCTTCCCTGATTTCCTGGCCTATCTTCCCAACTTCTTTCCTGCTCTCCTCCACCCACTCTGTCTCCTCCGACCTTTGCCCCATCCCTGCCATCGTCTCCTTTTCCTATCCCCTGTTATAAACAAGCCGTATGTATGTTATTTATTGCACCTCTCTTCTCCCTCTATCTCCGTCCGTCTCCGCCTCCTCCTTGTCTCTCTTGTTTCTCCTCTACTTACAGTCCTCCGTCCCGCCTCCTCGGTTTTTCTCCTTCGCATCTCCTAAACACTTTTATTTCACCTTTCTGTATACTTTTAGCCTACACTTCACTGCCAGGGCGTCAATTTTCTCGGCTTCCCTAATCTCCTTCGGTCGTTGCCATCCCTGTCAGTGCCGTAGCAAGCACGCAGGCTATCACTTACTACACTCATTTTGCTGCGCCTATCCTCGCTTTTCCACAAAAACTCTCTCCATCTTGCCTGTCCGCGACGGACGATAATCAATCTCCTCCAACCAACCGCGCCAACAGAACCCTCGGACGCGCCTGCGCGACGCGCCGCGCGCCCCTCGCACTCTCGCATAGTTATGTGCCCCCGATAGTCTACCCCCCTCTGCTCTCAGTCTCTTTCCAACCTCCATATACTCCGCTGTAAACGATTCAGTGGAATGCGGCCCGGAATGTTGTTTCCGTTCTAAATACTGCTTGACCCCGCCTGCAGACCGGTACCTTGGACGAATGTAGAGATGATGTAATCGCCTGTAACGGCTGTTTATACACGTCAAAGATTTCCGAGCCAAATGCTTCCAAGAACAATCGAATTACCCAACGAATCTGACAACTTTACGCAATCTTCGCGTTATATTAGTCTCGTGAACATCCCCACTTGTGCTCCCTCCTTGTGACGTTTACTTATTTCTTCCTGACACTCTTCACTCTTCAACAGTCCCATCAATATTTCAACCTTGAGTTTCAATCGAGCGCGACCTCCTCTATATACTCTCCTCTTCCTCCTTTTTTTACTTCAAGGTTAAGTTGTACCTGTAATCGTAACCTGTACAAGTAATCGTAATACAAGGATAAAAATAAAAACACATACCTGCAGATTATTCGCGCCGCCTTGCTCACAGACCACGGACCACGGAGTTTTCCGTTACAAATCACTCATCCCTCACGATACACATTTTTTTTGTTAGATCCCTCGAATGAGGAAAATTAAAGTGCCGTCAGCATCACCTTAAGGCTATATGACACTGTGTATATATGTATGAGTGTATGTGTAACTGTGTGTTTATGTCCGCGATGTAGTGAACTCGTTAATGCCGTAAGTGCGTTAGGCCCAAGGTACTGCGCGAATCACTTCCCCCTGCGGCCACGATACACATTGACACGTGACAAGGCTAAAACCCTAAAACGATATAGACGACATTCGATACGAAGTAATAACTCGCACACAACGCATCGAGATAACCAATCAGCATCGCGGAAAAGAGGCTTCAATTTTTCGATACAAACGAAATTCACAGAGTTAACACGCCTTTTTTAAAAGTGGACTAGACACTACAGACGCGCGTGCTTCGCGCGCGCTATTTAGCTTTAACGTTATGCTATTACTATTACACTATTAACTCGCCTTGATACACACAACTGTCAAAATATGCAATGACAGCTGCAAATGAAGTAAGCGCAGCAAGAGAATCAATCGGCATCGCGGAAAAGTGACAACAATACCTACGACATGTCCTTTTTAGAAGAGGAAGAGTCACTATAATTACCTATCTCCGATCCGCTGATATTTCGCGTGGCTCTTCGATCCTTGCGTGACGCGACCGAAATTCAGAATTAAGCGATTTCATATTTATAATAATGATGAGAGATCACATTAATAATAATATTAACCTCGCGACACGACGCGGGACGATTAACCTCGCTACACGACGCGAGCTGTCACATCACGACACACACGACGCACTACACGCACGAAACTCGCCACACTACTCCGCGATGACAGTCCCTCACGGGATGGAGCAAGCTCGCGGCGCGGCAATCAATCGAGATAGCCAATCGGGATCGCGGAAAAGAGGCTTCAATTTGACGATACAAACGAAATTCACTCAGGTAACACGCCTTTTTTAAAAGCGGATTTCACTTTGGCATAATACATTTTACTGTTTCTTATAATAATTCTCAGGCGAAAGAGAAATAGTGCGGCCTATTTCAGCCATATTCTATTATTACAGGATTAACGAGGGATTCTCCTAGTTTTTGCACTACCCCTTCCTTCCTTTGCTCACACGCTCCATGTCCTTGATTATTCACAACCATAAAGGCAGAATAATCACTGTACTTATAAGTCAATGTAAGCATAGAAAACTATTACAATCACAGAAATTATTACAATCGTTTGGTTTATTATTTGTTTGCTAAGTTCTTTATCACATGTATTTGTAACGATAAAAAAAAATTATAGATATATCAGGAATATAATAGAATTAATATATGGATTATTATATTATATTAATAAGTTATTAAATTTTTCCAATTGTCACACGTAATTTAATAAAAATGTATGCAAAAGTAGTAATTACGTACCGTCATCAAAGAATCCTTCAAAAACGACGAATTTATTGTTCTGCGGAATAATCTTCGAGAGTCCATAGTATTTGTGTAGAAAACCCAAGAACTTCTCCGACGGTCGATCGATCGCTAATTTCACTGGCCTAATGTTCTCCTCCTATGAATCAAAACATTTTTTATCAGAAATAAAATCAAGATAAGATTACATCAAGATCAAAATATAAATAAGCAAAAAAACATAAAATTTTAAATTTATAATTTATAAATATTATAGCTTTAAAATAAATATTTGCGTTATTCCAATCTTTATCCGGGAATAACATACTTATGGTTAGTCGTTTTTGCGGAAACGATCATTTAGGTGTTTTGTTATACCCCAATTAAAAGTCGCTATTATTAATTATAATAGTGTATATTAATGATTGTCCTGCAGTTTATTAGTATTTAAGACTAGCTTTTCGGCCCGCGCTTCGCGCGGGCCTCAAAGCTATTCCCCCGCCAATCAGCTTTTCGGCCCGCGCTTTGCGCGGGCCTCAAAGCTAATCCCCCCGCCTGACTCACTATATTATTAGCTCTGATACAATTTTTTATTTGTTTAATTATAAAACTTCTTTGTATACGATATTTTTTGTATAAGATTCTGGATTTCTTCATGAGATGTCCTGATTGCTTGTTTCATCAATCTTAATTTTGACATTTTCCTTTTTGGTTGCTCTAGAAAATGCCACATAGAGTTGACCATGAGCAAATACAGGATGTGGCAGATAAATCCCAACTTTTTATAAAGTTTGGTCCTTGAGATTTATTTATTGTCATAGCAAATGATACTCGAATAGGAAACTGTCTCCGTTTAAGCTTGAATGGAACTTCCGAGTCATTTGTAATGAAATCGATTTTTGGGATGAAGCACATCTGGCCTCGAGCAGGACCAGTTAGAACCTCCGCATAAATAAGATTATGTTTCAAATCTGTAACAATAAATCTTGTGCCATTGCAAAGTCCTTTCTTAGTATTTAAATTTCTTAATAAGATAATTGTAACACTGACTTTTATTTAAGTCGATGAACTGCATTCCAGAAGGTGTCATAGAATTTAAAAACTCAGTCGGATAATTCAATTGCTCTTGTGGATCATCACTTACAATAGAGTCAATTGATAGATATTCCTTTTCTTCTCCTTCCATTAAACGAAGGATTTCGTCATTAATTTTGAAAGTATCTTCATTTTAGGACAAAGAATCGCTCGATCTGGATTTTCTCTAATCTGTTCCATGGTGATTCTATCACCAAAAATCTCAGTAATAATAGATTCTTTGATATAAAATCCTGGGGGATTTCAATTGTATCAAGATGTAATCCATCTGTACTTGACAATTTACCATCTCCTAATTGCATTAGCCAATTTGCAAATTCCTTTTCATCCGCAGTTCTCATATTTTGCTGTAATTTAACCTGAGTTACATTTCTCCAAATAGGATTGTATTTGACAGTTGACTCAATTATGGCTGCTTTATGTGCATGAGGTACTACTGGGAGATTTTGTCTGAATCTCCTGCAAATAAAATAACTTTTCTCCAAATGGTCTAGGATTCTTCATTAGATCCTTGAAGAGTTTATCAACTGCTGTTAAGGCATGCCCAACCGTCATGCTCACCTCATCCCATATAATGAGTTTAGCAGAGATCAGTTCTCGTGCAGCTTGAGAGTTTCCTCTTATATTAGATTTAGCTCCATCATCAATTGGTATTGAAAGTTTGAACAGGGAATGATAAGTTTTTCCTCCTTTTAGAAGTGTGGCTGCAATGCCAGTTGAAGCACATGGAATAACCATTTCGTTTTTTCCTCGAATAACACTCAGAAATGTGTTAAATAGATAGGTTTTTCCACTTCCTGCAAACCCGTCAATATAAAATAACCGCTGAGGTTCATTCTCATTGTCAATCGCTCGCATAACTATATCGTACACGTATCTTTGTTCAACATTTAATGTTGATAATAAATAGTCACCACGTCTTCTTTCTTCATCTACATTATATTCTGTGACGTAAATATTATTTTGGGTTAAATCTTTTAAAACTTCTTTGACATCCAAATTAAATGTTTTAGCGACCAAATCAGGTCGAAATTCAATTAAACATCCATCAAGATTATCTTTAATTTCGGGGCATTGAGGATTGCAAGTCATCGTAAGAAAAATATCAGGTTTACCAAACTTTCTAACCAGAGACATGGCATCTTGATATCTTTCTTGCATATTTCTTGGACTGCCCATAAATGAAGATGGTAATATTACAGGTATACCAGCTTTAATTCCTTCATTTTGTGCTCGATTATCTAGGTGATCCATTAATCCCGAATAAAGTTCTGCTCTTAATTGAGGTTGATTTAATTTAATATAATTAAGCCTATTTGCTTCAGTTTTCATATAAGCATCAAGTATAAACTGACATCTTAATTTTCCTGCCTTTTTAAATTGACTAAATTCAACTCTTGGTGCCAACAGGTGAGCATAATAATCCATTTGAGTTACTTTAAATCCTGGATATTTAAGATTATATGATTTAAGTTGTGAATGCCATCCATCGTTACCATATGGATATAACAACGGATAACACATTGGATCACATCTTTTGTCTAGAATTGATATTTGTTGAACATCGTTCGAATTTTTGTTATAAATTCGAATATCTCTCTCAAATGGAGGCTCACCATCAACATTTTGAAAAACCACAGCTATTTCATTAGCTCGTGGAGCATTGTATCTTCTTTGATCGTGTTGAGGATCATTTCGAAAGGACAACATTAAATTTATGGCTTTATTGCCTCTCGGATTAAGATCTTGTTCAACTTGACGCATCATCTTAAAAGTTTTTGCAAATTCATTGCTTTGGATCATAAAGCAGGACAAATCTTTCATTAAGACTGGATCACACTTTGATTAGCTTTATTATTCATTCTATGATTAATAGCTTCTTCTGTATCTAAAAAATAAAGCTGCGCAAAACGCGGAGCTTGCCCATCCGCTGGGCGCATTGCCGTTGTGGTCAAATGATGATATTGCCCATGAATCTTCAAGCAATAAGGAGCATTGTTCACAACATCCAATGGATTTCTATTGCCCGGGGCACCCATGGAAGCCATAGCTAAAGCGCTATTATATGAACGAATATTATCAAGAAAATTTTTTGATACAGAATCATTTCCCATATATAATTTTTTTAGAAAATTAGGACAATTTATTGGTTTTAATTTAAGCTTTCCCTTTTGGCAACAATATGTAAATTTTCCATCTTTAGATTTTTCACATGCAAAGTTTAACGATTTGCAAAATTGACATTCTACATTCATTTGGCCAAGTGTATGAACTGGCACATTTATTTCATGTTCTTTTGAAATTAGCGCAATGTGATGATTTAATTGTCTAGCTTGGTGCCTTCCCTGAGCATGTCTCTGGGCATCAGCTTTGAGTCGTTTATTCATTGCGTCATCATTTTCATTGACCCTCTGCTGAGCATGTCTCTGAGCATCAGCTTCGAGTCGTTGAGTCCTTGCGTCATCATTTTCATTGACCCTTTGCTGAGCATGTCTCTGAGCATCAGCTTCGAGTCGTTGAGTCCTTGCGTCATTATTTTCATTGACCCTTTGCTGAGCATGTCTCTGAGCATCAGCTTCGAGTCGTTGAGTCTTTGCGTCATTATTTTCATTGACCCTCTGCTGAGCATGTCTCTGAGCATCAGCTTCGAGTCGTTGAGTCCTTGCGTCATTATTTTCATTGACCCTTTGCTGAGTATGTCTCTGAGCATCAGCTTCGAGTCGTTTAGTCTTTGCGTCATTATTTTATTGACCCTTTGCTGAGTATGTCTCTGAGCATCAGCTTCGAGTCGTTTAGTCTTTGCGTCATTATTTTCATTCGCCCTATGCTGAGAATTTCTTGAGCATTAGCTTCGAGTCGTTGAGACCTTTCCTCCGAACTTTCATTTTTGCGCATTTGTCGTAAGCGTTTATTTTCGCGACTCACTTTAGTCAAATTTCCGTATTTTCTTTTTTGAGGCATAATTATTTACGTCGTACCGTAGGTATTTATACGAAATGTTATATAACAATACGTAAATAAATAACAATATACGTAAATAAATACAATTATTTTTCAAATCTATATTAGTTTTCAAATATATTCTGAGCGCAAACTACTTATTTGCAATAATATATCGATTTTCTTAATAGATCTTTCTTTCTCTTGCTTTTTCTGTTTTATTGATTCTTTATATAGGCGCACAGCAGCTCTGTATCGGCGGATAGTAGTCGTTTTTTTACAGGCGCACAGCAACCTTTTTTATACAGGCGCACAGCAGCTCTGTATCTGCGGATAACAGCCGGTTTTTACAGGCGCACAGCTGCTCTGTCTCGGCGCACAGTAGCCGTTTTTTAAAAGCGCACAGCAGCCTTTTTTGTACAGGCGCACAGCAGCTCTGTGTCGGCTCGGCGGATAACATCCGTTTTGTACAGGCGCACAGCAGCTCTGTCTCGGCGCACAGTAGCCGTTTTTTAAAAGCGCACAGCAGCCTTTTTTGTACAGGCGCACAGCAGCTCTGTGTCGGCCCACAGCACCCTATTTTATACAGGCGCACAGCTGCTCTGTATCGTCGCACAGCAGCCGTTTTTTAAAAGCGCACAGCAGCTTTTTTATATAATGTATTTTTTATCTATATATATTAAAAGAAAAATGTAATAAAAATGTAATTATTAATGTAAAAATATCTATTACAAATATTTAAACACATTTATTACATTTAATAAATATTTAAATACATTTATTCCATCACCATGGTAACTTTTTATCCACAATATTCATATTATACGCGTACCACATCTCCAATTGTTTTTTAAGCTGTCCTGCATATTTCTTCTATATAATAATATAGTATATAATATTATATACGATATAGTTTAAAATGCCTACAGAGATCGAAAGAAACAGCGAAAATGCATGCACTTCACAGGAGCATAATGTAAGTAAATTTGAATTTTATAGAAAGAGAAAGAGAGAGAGAAAAATGACAGAATGAAAGATAGAGAATGATATTAAAAGAGAGAAAAAGAGAAAGTGTGTGTGTGTGTGTGTGTGAGAGAGAGAGAGAAAGAGAGAGAGAGAGAGAGAGAGAGAGAGAGAGAGAGAGAGAGAGAGAGAGAGAGAGAGAGAGAGAGAATGAAGTTAAGAGAGATAGAGAGAAAGAGAATGCCTGCTTTGGCCAAGCAACCACCACTGCAGGCTGTGGTGGCTGCTGACAATTTACAACCTGCAGTGGTGGCTGCTGACAATCCACAGCCTGCAGTGGTGGCTACTGAGATTCCTCCAGTGTCACTGGAGGATGAGATATTGCATCGTAAGTATATAGAATAATAAATAATATAGAATATTAAATAATACTAAATAAATAAAATAATAAAATAATATAGAATAATAATAAATAATACTAAATAAAAATAAAAATTATATTTTTTACAGCAATAAATAAACCTCGACGATGGGCCAGAGGAGGAAGAGGCCGAGGACGTGGAAGCGGGCGTGGCCGTGGACGCGGGCGTGGCCGTGAACGCGAACGTCGCCGCGAAAATACAATTATTATTAACATGTAATAATTTATGTTTTATTATGTTATATGTTATTTATTTATTATTAATGTTAAATAACATAATAAAACATAAATTATTACATGTTACATTAATTTACATAAATTATTACATATTATTACATGTTAACATAATAAAACATAAATTATTACATGTTTATTATAAATTATTACATGTTTATTATAAATTATTACATGTTAAAACATAAATTATTACAATTTTGTGTTAAATAAATTATATTCATCCCATTTGATTTTAAATTAATAAATTTGATTCTCTTTCTCTCTCTCTCTCTCTCTCTCTCTCTCTCTCTCTTGCTCTCTCTTTCTCTAAAAAAATTAAAGAAATTACAAAAAACTATACACTTTATGGCACTCCCCGGGAAATTCTACCCCTATTTCATGTACTCGTAGTAAAAATTCGGTCCCTCTCTCTCTCTCTCTCTTGCTCTCTCTTTCTCTAAAAAAATTAAAAAAATTAGTTTCTAAAAGGTTGTTAACAAAAAACTATACACTTTATGGCACTCCCCGGGAAATTCTACCCCTGTTTCATATATAATTCTTTTAAATTTAGTCAATTATTTCCCGAAAAATTAGAAGAATTAGAAAAATCGGTTTCCAGAAAATCGGTAGCAAAAAAATGGCCACGACATTTTCATCCCCGGGAAATTCTACCCCTGTTTCATATACTTTTGGTAAAAATTCGGTCCACTAACGAATGAGTAGTTCGCGTACATACAGACAGACAGACAGACAGACAGACAGACGGACGGTACTTATATATATAGATTATTATGTATACAGGGTGTCTCATTTTTATCTACTTCGAAGGCGGATTACTCAAAAATTGAGCTTGGTAGACAAATGTCTTATATCTATAAGAGTATTTCAAAAAAGTTGTATGATCTGGAAAAGAGCAAATATGGTACAATAAATTTTCGAAAAAATTATTTTTAAAGGTCAAATAAAAGACATTTTATTTTGGCATATTTTGATTTAAATTATAAAATATCTCGTGAATTATTGATTCTTTGACAACACTATTTTAATACTTTTATACATATATTGAATAACTAAAAGATTTATATTATGTAAAAAAATCATTAATTCCACATTAAAAAATGACGATAACCTTCATCGTCATATGACCTTAAAAATCGATTTTTTAGAAAATTGATTTTAGTATTTGTTCTTCTCCAGAATCATTCAACTTCTGACTGAAACATTTTTACCTGTCAAGTTCGGACTTTTTAAGTAATTCGCTAGGGAAAGATAAAATGACATATTCTGAGCTGTATGCATTTAGTCAATATTTTCTAAAAAATAAGGGAAATAAAATAGATATGTTGAAATGTTATAGATTCGCGATAAGTAACGAAAACTACTATAACTGAGCTTTATTTTCTGGCTGTTAAAATGTAAAAATCAGGTGAATTAGTCTCAGATTAAATAAATTTAATATCATGAAAGAGCAAGATATTAATTATCTGCTTCTAAGCAAAAGAAAGACAACTTAAAAGAATAATTATATATTTATACGTGCGTGCTTCTTTTAATATCATTCGCATAACACACGATATTATTTTGTCAGACTTTTAAATGTTGAAGTTTTTGATTGATTGATAGGATATATGCTACATATACTGCATGCGACCGTGGAAGAATGCAGCAGTGTAAATATGATTAACTTTCATAGGTCAGGCTGCCACGCCGCTGGACGCGATTAATCGCGTTTAATGCGAAACCGCGAGTTTCTAATATTAGTCATTTCATGTAAAAAGAGCATGATTAAGAAAAAACGCTCGTCGGTGTATTACTAAACACAAAGCGGCGAACCGTGCCGAAACAAAACAGGCAGGACGAGTTCAGTCACCTTGCGAGTTACCTTTCGAGCGTAACACCCGGCCGCCCTCCGCGTATTGTGCACAATATAATGACTTTTTGTCACGCGCCTATTTAAGGTCACGTTTTATGCGCGATATCTTGGATTCTGACTATTATAGCCCAGTCAATAGAGACATTTAAATGGAATTAATTCCGGGAAGTAATTTTTTTTTTACTGTTTCGGAGGATCATGGGTAGTCTAAAACCGGATTTTCGGGATTCTAACCCTGAAGCGTTAACCGCCATTTTGATTAAAAGGGTGATTTTGTAAATATCTCGCTTATTTTCAACTTTAGAGTGGAAGTGGTAATAACCAAACTTGTAGAACATTTAATACTCTACAATTTTAGTCCTTATCATTTTTTACCTAGGATCGATATTTTGGGTCTTAGACTCGAAAATGGGGAGTAAAATTTTATTATTTTTTTTTATTTTTTGAATTTACTTGGTATAATAAAAAACATCTTTTCAACATTACCACGGGGGTAGAGTTTATGGCGCGTTTAAAAAAAAAAAAAAAAAAAAAAAACAAACAAAAAAACAAACAAACAAACAAACAAACAAACAAACAAACAAACAAACAAACAACAACACCTTTCCCCCCACTTTCGAGTCTAATTGCAAGACCCAAAATATCGATCCTAGGTGAAAAATGATAAGGACTAAAATAGATAGCCTGTGCACTATAAAATCACAACCGCGTAAAAGATAAAAAAGTTCCAGCGATTTAAAACGAGCGTTTCAGATGGTATCGGCATTGATGCTAGAATAATACTGCGTTTTAGATTAGGCAAGCTTTTCTACTTGGGCAATAAAATTGTACCATCGTCTTTAGTACGTATAAGACGCTGTGCTGAAGTCTCGTCAACATATACTTTGGCGGAGAAATTAGAATCGATTTCTTTCTTTCTTTCTACCTTCAGAAATCGTTATCTGTCGCACGTATCTCACATGTTGATGACATACAACGTCGGATACGCAAACAATGACGTACTTTCGAATGACTCATAACATGAGGTGTGAGTGAAAAGGTATAAGCATAAGCATGTATAATGAAACGCGAGTTCAGTCAAGTTTCAGGTTTTATTCCGTTCTGTAATCGATGCATGTTATTTAGTGAAATCCTAATGAGTGCTTTTTGAACACAGCCAAGTATGACGATACGAGCTCGCTTTTTGACTGTGTGCATTTTATCTTATTGATTTCATCATAGTAACTAATTATTTTGGCTTAAAAATCAAGAGGCAAAAACTGTAAAAGTAATAATTATCAACCAACTGAAATCTTGTTTAGAGATCATAAAATATATTAATACATACACCACATACATAATTAATTTTTTAATAAACACTTGTAAAACATCTGTAATTTTTTCAAAGTTTTTTGTGCAAACAGTAATTTGAATGACTATTTCTTGAATTCTTGAATGAAGAAATAAATTCTTGACGAGATAAAGACGAGAAAATTCAATATTAAAAAAGCATATTATTTGTAGAAAATTAAATTTCATTTTATTACGAATTATATTGTATTATATCCCAAGAAATCTGATCTTCTAGACAGAATTCCGTCGAGAAAAAAAATAAAAAAAGGCCAAATTCTTTCGTTACAGTTCTCTGCACTTGTCCTAATGTGACACCGATGTCAGGGTTTCCAGTCCTTGAGCGGAACAAAAAACAATTTACAGAATTCTAAGTTTTTTCTTTGTTACGCGCGTATATATGCTATACTTTAAGTACTTCGAGACAGAAAAATTATTTCTCGCTGAAATTTTCTTTTAAATGTAATTATTAATTTTAATTTCTGCGTACTCTGCTGCTTGTCAATTATTCCAATTGTAAATTATTATTAATTTATGTATATTATGTATTTTTGTCAAAAAAATATAAATCGCCAGTTACAATCTATGTTTGAAGTGCTATAATTAATACAAAAATTAATAGAGAATATTTTGTATTTGCCAATACAAATGTTTTATTTAGTTTTAATTAATTATTGTTTAAATATATTGCATATTTTAAATACGTGGTAAAATTGATTGTTTTAAATTTTTATACAATAATATTAATAACGCTAAAATATCGATGATACGTCATTAATATCAAATTTATACATATTTTATGGTATATTTTACTTGCATAAACACCCGAAATTTGTTCAAAATTAAGCAAACTTTTTACTAAATCGCATCCATTTTTTCTAGAAAAATTATTAAAAATTTTTTAATTTAAATGGTTTAGTCTATGTTTTTGTTTCGCCAATAATTGATTAACGAGAAAAATATCTATTTTTATAATTGACAACGTTTGGCTAGTGTCGTGACAGTTCGACCATTGGTTTTGGTCGGATTAATCGTCACGCCTTTTTTGAACATGGGTTTGGGTCGTTTCTAAATGTACGACGCCCTACACGGAATGAGGGAAGTTCCAGGTTCGGATCCTGGCTGAGGTAATATTTTTCGCAATAAATTTAATAATTTAATTTAATAAAAATGAGATGCTTATGTATGTAAATATCCAAGATTATATCAATTTAGAACACGACACTAGCCAAACGATGTCGATTATAAAAATAAAGATTTTCTCGTTAAATGGTTTAATTGTTTAGGTATAATTTTTATGTAAGGATGGTTTTTATGTGATAAAAAAGTACATCCTGCATAAAAAAATTTGTCATATTTTAGATTTATAGAAAATTCTTAAAAAATATGTAAAATTTCTCAGATACCCTCAGAAATAATTGGATGAGGATTTTCAGAATATGTCAGTATCTGTATATATGAAAATTTCTAATAAATATATGCGCGGATTTTCTCATATTTATTCAAAGTTCTTACAGTGTTTGCTGGTATCTAGATAAAATTATCTAGATAATCATCCATTTCTTTATTTGCAAATAAAGAAATGGAATCATCTTTATCTTATCTGGATAAAAAAATACAAAGTATATTCATCTTCATCTTAGGTGAAAAATCATGTCATCTTATCTAAAAATTACTTAAGATAGTAAGATTTTCAGTCTTTCTGCTATTTCTTTACCGCCATTTAAATTAAACTAGATTCCAGAACATTATATGTATAAAATTGTGTAAAGACATATTTTTGGAAGAATATATTTAGATTATTTATACTGCAAGAATGTGTCATTACACTCGAAAACAGATCAACTTCTAGTATAAGTAGCGGTGAGGAAGATTTTTTTCTGCAATATTGAAAAAAAATAATAATAAGCAAACAATTATTAATGGTAACATCGAAGCAATTTTGTATTTGGAATCTAAATCGTAGCAATTCCAATCTCTTATAAATTTTCCAAATGTTAACAATATTTTTCTTAAATATAATACATCCCGGCTATCGATGCCAATAGGTGGGATGTCTCGTAGCTCAGTGTGAGTGCGATAGACTCATATGCTAGGGATCATGAGTTCGATCTCGATCACCCTACATATTCCTCTTTAAAAGGAGGTATTCCTTTTAAGGGAAAAACAAAATAATTTTAAGGGTTCTAAGAACTCGAGATTACATGAAGGATCCCCCGATTAAGGGGTAGATATTGACTTATTGTAGAGAGCACATTTGCATCTCTTTCAATGTTTCTGTGTTATCATGCGAAATGGGTTTTTTGCAAGTTTTCCCATATTGTAAATCTGGAAATAGCGTACTCCAATTCCATTAGAAATTATATAGTCTCGAGATTTATTTAATAAGTAAATGCAGGTTTGGCTAGACCTATAGGTACTGCAAATAAAATCAAACGAATTCTTTTTTTTAGCGGTGCCAATAGAGCGCCTTTTTAGTTTAGCACAACAAATAATAAGTGTCCCGTCAAAACGTCTTCTTATCTTAGACAAAACATTCGAAAAACTTTTATTTTTGAGAAATAAAAAATTAAGGGTGTTGTGGATGGTTCAAAATGCTACAAAGTTGATAAAAACAAAATTACTTTTTTCAAAAAAGGTAAAAAACGGCGCCAAGTACACGCAATGTCTTTTGTAAATTCAAAAATTTAACCCAAGTGGTAGTTTAATTTTTCCTTAACAAAATTATTATATCACAAAATTATGTTACCAAACTTAACCCAAGTAACATGTATTTCAAAAAAAGATGTGTGTTTGCGATCGAACCAAAAACCGGCGTCGGTTAATTAATACCGCGAATTAAAATAATCATTCTTCCAAATAATTTCTGTCAAATTCTGCCTTTCAGTTTAAAGTTGTCTAAATTCAAAGTAAGAATAGATCCGTTCGCAGAAATAACATCATATTTTCTGGTACACTGGTACAATATGTATATTTTCTTTGCAATTGGCACAATTTAAAGATGTCATATCTTTTTTGAAATACATGTCACTTGGGTTAAGTTAAGTAACATAATTTTGTGATATAATAATTTTGTTGAGGAAAAAATAAACTGTTAGATTTTTGAATTTACAAAGTACATTGCGCGTACTTGGCGCCTTTTTTTTACTTTTTATGAAAAAGGTAATTTTGTACGCGTGATATCGTTTTGTAGCGTTAAGCAGGGATCGGCCAAAAATTTTTATTTTTTATTATTTAATTATTCACAAAATTAGCAATAACAATAAATTAAATTTGTATTAAATTAGCAAATCACAAAAAATTACTAATTGCATAAAAATTAATAATATTTAGGTAAAAATGAAGTACAGATTACTTAAAGAATTCGTAATTTGTCAGAGAAAAATTAGTAGTAGTAGGGGGAGGGGAAAGCCTTTCGGAGCGTGCGGATGGACGGGAATTAAACGGAGAGAAAAAGAAGTTTTTGGGAATGGAGTGAGGCAAGAAGAATGGAGTGGCGTGTTGGAACCGAGGGTGGAAGAACAGAGGAAGCGGAGTAAATGGAGGAGGTTCCGAGAGGGAAGCGGATGAAGAAAGAAAGATTTTCGGAGAGAAGCCTTGGAGGTTAGGACACGGAAAAAGAAGGAAGTGGGGGAGGAGACGTCAGAGGTGAGGCACAGAGGAAGAGGAAGATGACGTTGCCGTGACGGAAGGTGGCGCGCGGCGCGGGCAGCCGGAAAAACAACGTAGAAGCGACGAGGCGATGGTGGGGCACTGGCTGGGGCTGAGACGGCGCGGGGTGCCGGCCTCTCCAAAAGAGCGGGTTGGCACCACTGCGGGGCGTCGAGGTGCAGCACTCGGTACTCCGCGTAAACGAGTGATATATCGTAAAAGTTACTACAGAAGTAACGCTCGCGTAAACGTAATAAATGTCTTGTAAAATACATATAGTAAAATTAAAAGACAATTTTTTGCAATCACAGTTCTGTGTATTTCACTTTTACGAATAGATTACCTACATATTGTTGCTCAACGGAAACCGCGAGAAGGTGGTGGTCTCTTTCGTCATGAGATAATGTAAAAAATCTGTTTTTTTAATATTGCAATAATTTTAATATGTATAAATTAAAAAATATATAAGTATAAATAAAGCTCGTATGTCTTAGATAAAACAAAAGCCAATAACCGAACAACAGGATTCTAAATATTATAGTTTAATATTTCGTCAAAATAACTGGGACGTTTCGTGCTTTACAGAGACTTTTTCAATCAATCAAATAAATCCCTCTAATTAACTGTAATACATCATAATAATCCCGTTACATAAAAAATCCGTCGAAAAATGAAATAAATTAAAAGGAAGTTTAACATCATAAGATTAACATTAATTAATAATTATAGCATTTTTATTATGGAATTTATCCTCTTTATTGATTTAAATCATAGCGGTCGTTTTTACTTTCTTAATATTAATAATTATAGTATACAAATTACATAGAGTTATTAAAAAGCCACATTAAGTTGAAAGCCCAAAAAAACCGATTAACAAATAGTCGAAATGTATGCGTGATCAAACTATAAATTTAATTAGATAGTTGTTACAATTAAAACTTTAAAAATAATTATTTGTTTATTGACGAGAAAAATCGTGTTAGAAGACTGTGAAGCAAACGGCCTTAATCATTGCGTGTCAAAAAAATTTTCAAAGTCAACCTATGTAATAGTCAAGTAGTAAAAAATCTATATATTAAGTAAAAATTGAATTCTTTAAAACTGTGACATAAAAAAGTGGTAATTCTCAACAAAAAGTAGACTTACAGTCTTATAAACTCGAATTAACATCAGCTAAATTCTCAAATTAACGATTGAAGGTCCTATATGCTTCACTTCCAAAAAGCAACTGAACGAGCAAGAACTCAGAAATTTGTCAGTAAACAGAATCGTCAAAGAATTTGGTGCTTGCGTGATTATGGTCCCAAAATAATCCTGAGACATTGTACTTTAAGAAAATATCACGATTCGAATTTAGTGCTAGCTGCATAGCGTTGAAATTAATTAATTAGCTTATGTAGCGCGCGCGCAGCGCTCTGTGATTCGTTATAGAATCGTCAAAGAATTAGCTGCTTCCGTGTTTTTGGTCCCAAAATAATCCTGAGGCATTGTACTTTAAGAAAATATCACGATTCGATTTTAGTGCTAGCTGCATAGCGTTGAAATTAAATAATTTATCCATGGAGCGCGGAGCGCTTCGAATCATGATATTTTCTTAAAGTACAATCTCTCAGGATTATTTCGGCACGCGAGCATTTAATTTTTTGATGATTTTGTAACGAATTACAGAGCGCTGTGCGCGCGCTCCATTGATTAATTAATTAAATAATTTCAACGCTATGCAGCTAGCACTAAATTCAAATCGTGATATTCTTTTAAAATACAATGTCTGAGAATTATTTTAATAGTATAATCATGCGAGCAACTAATTCGTAGACGATCAGGTGACGGAACTTAGTATTCAGCGCCAATGGCTGGTCTAAGTTAATTATCGTAATTGTTTTTTACTGTTAGCAATAAACTCAGATTTGGGAATATTTTGATAATATATGTTTTCGATCATTTTAGTAACGAATACATTCATGCAGCAAGTTTTTTAACTGTTTTATTGTGTCGACCGCGACAGTACTGTGTTCAATATATAGTAGTATATTTAAATAAGTGTTATAATCTGTCAATATTTTATCGTTATTTTAGAGCACTTAAGGGGGGAGGGTCAAGTAAATGGCCGTTTTTTCCCGAATTTTTATTAAACAGATGGAAAGATTTATTAAATCGGAACAAAGTACATCATAATATTCATGATTTAAGGTATATTATAAAATTTTTATTATGTCGAATCAAAATGGCGGCGCTGCAGCTGCTTGAAGTCGGTTCCTCGGATTTGCGTCGTGCAACGCGCTCAGGTGCTCTAATTATCTATATCTATCCATTTAGAGTAGGTACAAAATATCTATATATTTTCTAATGGGTAGATATATAATTGCAACCCGTCTGTAATACAGCAGCGTGTTTATAATCCAGTAAGTAAATTAATAGTAAATTGTTGCCAATTTGGCATTAAACTCACTCACTTACAAAGAACTTTGCCCATTTTTATAAGGGTTTTGGCCCCTCGCGTCTAGTAACGAGACTTAAAATAAAAAGTTATTGTTAGAGAATCAAAATATTTCTGTATAAACATAATCCTTTATTGTAAGTTAATACCGTTCAAAGATACACTCTTTGAAAAATTAGAAAAATGTACGAAATGGCTTTGTTTTATTCGATTTTTTGACGTCCTAGGCATCTGCCTGTGATTCTATTTTAACATAACAATTAAAGTACTTTATACAAATAAATTTGTAAATCGAATGAAAGAATGCTATATAATATATTTTTCTAATGTTTCAGAGAATGTATATATCTCTAAACAATGTCGACTTAGAGAATTATGTCTGTAAAATATTCTGATCCTCTAACAATAATTTTTTATTTTAACAAAGTCTCGTTGTTAGACGCGAGAGTTCTAAAATAGACAGGGTTCTTTGTGGCAAATCCAATTATCAATAAAGTGAAACGTGATATAAAATTATGTAAAATCTCATAAAGTAAGAAAATGTAAATGTAATGTTTTATTATAAAATAACAATAAATATTTTAAAATTAAAAAATTTTTCTATACTTATCTTCCCGATAAATCATGTAATGGTCATCATCTGCGATAATGTTTAAAACTTCCAAAGAACTTTGTTTCCAATTGCAAATAACACTTAATATAATACTAAAAAGCAACGTACATTAAAATATGTTTAACGCATTACATTTGTTTTGCTTTTTCACTTAACTTTTGCATATACTTACAATAATAGATTAAGCAGTAAAAATAATCAATAACTCAATAACATAAATGTTTTGTCGTTTATAGATCTTCACAAGTTCGAATTCCATTTCAACAATGACAAAATCTTTTTGTGTTCATATTTTTTATTGTTTCTATCGTATATCGACTGATATCTTTTGGGAGATCGTATCTCAAAAACTGTCACTGTACAGGATTCGTAAATTTTTGTTTTGTTGATAAGCAATAAACAAGATAGTTTGCTTTACTGCTCAAAAGTATAGTGATTTGGAATTAAAATACAGCTTTATTGTTTAAATTGATATTATTCGTGGGAAACAAACGCAAAAACGCAATTTTTATAAATACGACGCACTTCAAAATTGTAATCAAATGAATAAGATACGACATATTTATTTTTAAATAACATTTATTCTTGTCATTTAAAAATAAATCTGTCGTATCTTGTTCATTTGATTATAATTTTGAAGTGCAAAATCGTATCTACAAATACGAGAAAATACGAGAAAATTTCGACAACTATAATTTATTTTTGGTAATCTATTTCAAGATAGGATGTAGACACTTAGCTTCGAGGTTGCCTGACTGAGCGTTTAAGCAGAAAAACCGGAAATTGTGTAAAATCGATCTCGAATTGTGTAAGATACGACCTCCCGAAAGATATCAGTCGATATGTGAAAAATATATATTTCTTGATTAAATTAATAAATTAAAATTTAAGAAATAAATAATAAAATAAAAATTAATTTTATAAATTGAAATTAAAAATATTAGATATTAATTAAAATTTAAATAAAAATAAAAATTATAATCAATAATTTTATAAACTACTAGCTGGTTACCCGGGCTTCGCCCGGGAATCGTTTTTCTTTAAACGACTTTATTTGTGTTTCAACATCCTTAATCGAAAAAAATTTCTTTATCAGTTTGGATATTGATTTCCAAAAAAATCGGTAACGAAAAACTATACACTCTATAGCACTCCTCGGAAAATTCTACCCCTATTTTATATACTTTTGGAAAAAATTCGGTCGAATAGTTTAAGAGTGTATAAAGAACAGACATACATACAGACATTCTATCTGAGTCGAAAAGTCATGTACTTACCATTTTGCAATTTTCGCAATAGTTGACGAGTTATTAATGATTAAAAATCGACGTATTAGCCCGCCCTCCGCCAAATCCAAGCGCGCGGCGAGATGCGGCCGCCCCGCGGTCGGCGCGCGGGCAGTTGTTTACTACAAGCGGCGATGATTACGCACGAGCGGCGCGTAACGCCGGGCCCCTGTCCTAAGCGATGATATAGTTTCTCGCCTTTTTTAAATAGAAATAAAATTTTTTAACAACATAGAAAATTTTTTGTGCATACGTATGTACATATGTGTGCACATGCATACACAAAAAATATCAATTCTACTGCTTAAAAAAGCGATTACTCAATTTACCTTTTTTTTTTTAGTAAGTAACGGTTGTCTTTAAGCAAAAATATTTTCTTGATAATAGTCTTAAAATGTACAAATTTTAGAAAGAGTCTTTATTATGTACTCGAAAGAAGAATTTATACTTCTTCAAAAAACATAATAAAATTTTATCAAAGAAAAGTCAAAATAATAAATAAAATAATATGAGGACCCTCGAGATTGAAATAGGAGAAGGCTATGAGGATCAGACGCAGATCACAGTGCGTAATATCAGAAATAAGTGATTTATTCGTCGTTTTGATACATTACATCGATCCGTACGTTTCGGCTCAGTTTTGAGCTATGCATCTTCAACGGTAGTTACAGAAATTAAGTTACACGTTCTCCGTACCGTATGATGAGTTTACTGATTCAAAGTATCAGAAACATAGACCAATTGATCCATATCTGTAAATTTGTTCAATTAATGTTGAGATATTAAAAAGATCCCTTAGGAAACTCACCATACGGTACGGAGAACGTGTAACTTAACTTCTGTAACTACTGCTGAAGATGGCTCAAAGCTGAGCCGAAACGTATGGATCGATGTAATGTATCAAAACGACGAATAAATCAGTTATTTCTGATATTACGCACTGCAGTGATCTGCATCTGACCCTCATAGCCTTGACTTCTCCTATCAAAATAATTAGCAAATTGAATTTTTGTTTTAATTTTGTATTCTTAACTGAAGAACTGAATAATTTGAATGTAGAATATTATTTATTTTAAGTAATATTATCAAGAAAACATTTTTTGTAAAGATCATCGTTACTTAAAAGAAGAGAAAACTGAGTAATTGGTTTTCTTAGCACGAGAATGATATTTTTTTACGTGTGCGTATACGGCACGCCATTTTACTATTTAATATCATCATAAAAATTCTATCAAATTAAATCGATACTTAAAGAAAAGAAATTATTATTATGTCTAGACATACTTATAATTTATCGAATTATTATTAAGCTATAATTGAAAATGCAGAATTACAATTATGTCTAGACAAAATATTAATTCTGAATTTATTTTACGTTATGACATTAAAAATTTTCGGGAATTAAAATTATGTACATAATTGTAATTCCCAAATTTTACTTATGTACGCAATTTTAATCCTTGAATTTCTATTATGTACACACAATCGTAATTTTGGAATTACTTTTTTCTTTTGGTAAGTAACGGGGTTCTTTGAGAAAGAATATTTTCTTGATAATAATCTTAAAATGTATTCATCACAAATTTTAGAAAAAGTCTTTATCATGTACTGGAAAAAAGAATTTATACTCCTTCAAAAAACATTATACTATTTTATCAAAGAAAAGTCAAAGTAATAAGCAAATCAAATTTTTGTTTTAATTTTATATTTTTAATTGAATAGTTAAACAATTAGAATTTAGAATATTATTTGTTTTAAGTAAAGAGAGTGATGAGTGTATTTTAAGATTATTATAAAAATGAAATATTCTTTGCGAAGATGACCGTTAAAAGAAAGGAAATGGAGTAATTGGTTTTCTTAGCACTGAAATGATATTTTTTGAGCACTTCGAACAGTTTTTGCATTAAAATATAAAAATATTTTAATGCAAAGTGGATTAGACCTACTGGAGACACTACTTAAAAAAAATGCGCCATGTTTTCTACCGCAAGGTGGTGTGGAAATGATAGCGTTCTATAATTTTCTTGCCACAGAAAAAAAAAATATTTTTTGGCTCGCGATCTTATATCGCGATTGCTATTCATGCACAATTCACACGCAAAAAATATCATTTCAGTACTAAGAAAACCAATTACTCCATTTCCCTTCTTTTAACGGTCATCTTCGCGAAGAATATTTCATTTTTATAATAATCTTAAAATACACTCATCACTCTCTTTACTTAAAACAAATAATATTCTAAATTCTAATTGTTTAACTATTCAATTAAAAATATAAAATTAAAACAAAAATTTGATTTGCTTATTACTTTGACTTTTCTTTGATAAAATAGTATAATGTTTTTTGAAGGAGTATAAAATCTTTTTTCCAGTACATGATAAAGACTTTTTCTAAAATTTGTGATGAATACATTTTAAGATTATTATCAAGAAAATATTCTTTCTCAAAGAACCCCGTTACTTACCAAAAGAAAAAAGTAATTCCAAAATTACGATTGTGTGTACATAATAGAAATTCAAGGATTAAAATTGCGTACATAAGTAAAATTTGGGAATTACAATTATGTACATAATTTTAATTCCCGAAAATTTTTAATGTCATAACGTAAAATAAATTCAGAATTAATATTTTGTCTAGACATAATTGTAATTCTGCATTTTCAATTATAGCTTAATAATAATTCGATAAATTATAAGTATGTCTAGACATAATAATAATTTCTTTTCTTTAAGTATCGATTTAATTTGATAGAATTTTTATGATGATATTAAATAGTAAAATGGCGTGCCGTATACGCACACGTAAAAAAATATCATTCTAGTGCTAAGAAAACCAATTACTCAGTTTTCTCTTCTTTTAAGTAACGATGATCTTTACAAAAAATGTTTTCTTGATAATATTACTTAAAATAAATAATATTCTACATTCTAATTATTCAGTTCTTTAGTTAAGAATACAAAATTAAAACAAAAATTCAATTTGCTAATTATTTTGATAGGAGAAGTCAAGGCTATGAGGGTCAGATGCAGATCACTGCAGTGCGTAATATCAGAAATAACTGATTTATTCGTCGTTTTGATACATTACATCGATCCATACGTTTCGGCTCAGCTTTGAGCCATCTTCAGCAGTAGTTACAGAAGTTAAGTTACACGTTCTCCGTACCGTATGGTGAGTTTCCTAAGGGATCTTTTTAATATCTCAACATTAATTGAACAAATTTACAGATATGGATCAATTGGTCTATGTTTCTGATACTTTGAATCAGTAAACTCATCATACAGTACGGAGAACGTGTAACTTAATTTCTGTAACTACCGTTGAAGATGCATAGCTCAAAACTGAGCCGAAACGTACGGATCGATGTAATGTATCAAAACGACGAATAAATCACTTATTTCTGATATTACGCACTGTGATCTGCGTCTGATCCTCATAGCCTTCTCCTATTTCAATCTCGAGGGTCCTCATATTATTTTATTTATTATTTTGACTTTTCTTTGATAAAATTTTATTATGTTTTTTGAAGAAGTATAAATTCTTTTTTCGAGTACATAATAAAGACTCTTTCTAAAATTTGTACATTTTAAGACTATTATCAAGAAAATATTTTTGCTTAAAGACAACCGTTACTTACTAAAAAAAAAAGGTAAATTGAGTAATCGCTTTTTTAAGCAGTAGAATTGATATTTTTTGTGTATGCATGTGCACACATATGTACATACGTACGCACAAAAAATTTTCTATGTTGTTAGAAAATTTTATTTCTATTTAAAAAAGGCGAGAAACTATATCATTGCTTAGGACAGGGGCCCGGCGTTACGCGCCGCTCGTGCGTAATCATCGCCGCTTGTAGTAAACAACTGCCCGCGCGCCGACCGCGGGGCGGCCGCATCTCGCCGCGCGCTTGGATTTGGCGGAGGGCGGGCTAATACGTCGATTTTTAATCATTAATAACTCGTCAATTATTGCGAAAATTGCAAAATGGTACATGACTTTTCGACTCAGTTTGGCTCGTTCTATCTAAATATGAAAAAAGTACCAAGAATTCTGGGGCACCCATAGGTGAACAAAGTTCAGGCTGACCGTATTTGGCAGTTTAACTTGATGAAAATATTAATTTTATGAAATTACCAGAGAAATTACATAAAAGTTTATTTGAAATTTTAATTGATATACAAACAAAACTTTCCTACACGGTATAAATAATAAATATAATTAATTGAATAAGTTTATTAAAGGAGCATCGCATGAAGCGGACCAGGAAGAGGGGCCGGAGGGAAGACACTAGAAGGGATGGGGGTGGGGGGTAATAGTAGTGGTGTAAGGTCGCCCAAAGGTCAGGTTTCGAATAGAATTAAAATATGTAAAGGGTTGGGCACGTCCCTGTAAAACGCCATGTAAAAGGTATCAGATAATGATTGAATGTGTGTGTATAATTATAATTGTAAAGGTTTTTGGGAACGTTTTCCTGAAAAAAACGCCTTTCCAACCGCGGGAGCGGAGAGAAATAAAGATTGAATTGAATTGAAATTGAATATTAAAGAAGCATCGCGAATTAAAATATATATCCTTTATTTGTTCTTAAAAGAAATTTCTTATGTCATTTATGATTAAAAACATGTAATTGATGCACGATTATTATTAACACCAAAATTAACACTTAATCTATTGCGTCAAAAAATTGCAACTATATACATATACTATTCAAAATTTGTAAATTATTTTTTAATTATATATTCGAAATTAAAGGTTTTTTTTAAATAACCGCAATATTAATCAGATGGCAAAGTTAATTAAAAATAACGGATATTAAAAATAAAAATGATAGAATTTTTACATCCGTATCTTACACAATTCGAGATCGATTTTATCAATAATACTTTTGACATCCGGCCGCTATATGGCTCCGACATTTTGAATTTATCAACTAAATTTAACATCAGATTAATATTTAGCAACCTGAAAAATTCTTAAGTTTGAATAACAAAAAAAATTTCATAGTTTCTTAATTAATGGTCTATGTAAGTCGCAACTTTGATGCAATAGACTCTATGTTAATCATTAATATCTTTTTAACTACAATTGACATAACAAATTTCTTTTAAGGGCTGAAAGTCCTAACAAAATTTTGATTACAATAATATAACTTCTCTAACACGTCATGCGGTGTTCTCGGCTTAGAGATCAGTGCGCTCTGATTCTATAACTATTAACAACAATTTGTTATCATTTGTGACGTTGCGGCTCGCCGCATCGTCGCGGCGCCCCGCCGCCGTCACAAGACGCGGAATTTCGCGCCCAGGGACGGACCAGGGAGGCAACGGCGAGATCTCCAGGGGTCGTAATTAATTGCGTTTCCACATTCTGATGACGTTCTTTTTTTGCAATGTAATACTCGCGGCACCTCACCTACACCCCGGCAAACCTTCGAGGGAGTACTTGGCGAAGGAAAATCAAGGACGATCGATGACCCGGGAGGGGTGGCAAACGCGGAAGCAGCAGAGATCGCGGGCTGGCGAGAGCAGCGCGGCAGGCGGGCGGCACGTACGGCAGCGACGGACGAGGCCGCCGATAGCGGGGCCCCAAGCGCATGGGTGAACACCCGGCTTCAGCAAAGGATCTCTACAAAACATCGACCTACGGGGTGACTGATCACCGCCCCAGGGTCAAACCGGAGACACACCGGCGAGAACCGAATTCCGTCCGCTGCTAAGGACAGAATTGAGGAGTCGCACGCCGCCGAGGGACCGCTGCACGCCCCCGAAGGATCTCGTATCGACAGCACTGCGCCGGGACACCGCGGGCTTGCAAGCTCGCGCCCGATTGGCTCGCGCGCCCCTCAGGAAGGGGTACCTTATCGATTCCGCAATCGAGCGGGTCTAGCGTTTTCACTCTCTGGTCGTCCGTCGGCGAGAATCGTTTTGTAAGATACGCGATAGCCACCCCGAGTCGGGTATTTCGATATTCGTATGGAGGATCGAGGATCGTGGTGGAAGGCGACGGCGAGGAGCCCAGGAGGAGGCGTATTCCCGGTGAGGTTGCCCGTAAATCGCGATATGTAAAGCCACGACACCGCCCTCCGGTACACGCTCTCGCTCGGGATAACGTCGGTTAAGATTGAGTGTAATTTCGCGATCGATAACGAGAGCGAAGGGCCTCGGGATGGTGTCGTGGCCGCGGAACCGTGGTACAAGCGTTGTGGCGAATCCCTGGAGATCGCGATAGGCGTTAATGAGTTCGGTATCGCGAGTATATTGCGTTGTCCTCGCGACCTTGGTATACGGCCGCATACGGGCCGGTAGTTCGTCAATTGCGTTCCGTTTCTTCGCGTCGGGAAATTCTGGTGTTCGAGCGTCGGTGTTAGCGTATCGATCGGTGTTCGACTTTCGTTATTACGGGTTGATAATTGTGCTCTCGCGTTGAGAAACTTTGCGTCCGGTATTACTTGCGTTGCGTCCTATACTCGCGTTAAGAAATTACCGGCGTTCACACGCTTCGTGCGTTTAGATGTTAATTGCGTAGTTCTTCCTGGCGTTCCGTGGATATGAGATACGCACTTCGAGTCAAAGGTGGTGTGGCCTTCTCCACACCTGGCGCCCAACATTATTAGCGATATCGCGACTTGCTTGGTTAAATGACTCGGCGCCTCCCCGTTGCGCCCGAGTCGAATATCTCGCGTTAAGTTAAGATACCATTGCGACAGAGTTTTCGTACGGTCCCGGACGTGGTTTCCACGCAATCCAAGCGTGACGTACCCTTATTTCGCGACATTTTGTGTTGAACCTCACTCTCGTGAGTGATATTAAACGTCTTATTATTATTCATATTATTCATATCATATTATTAATTGTTTGAGAATAGAACCTTCAGCGGGTTTATGAGAGGCCCAATTAATACTCCGTGGGTGTCTCGCGTCCGCAGTAAAATTAGTTCTGTTAAATGAATCTCGACACCCCGCCACCGGCTATTCGTGATTTATTTATCGAATTTATCTTGTGTTTAATCGAAGCCGGATGGCTAAACGTTGTTATTTTCTCGACAACCAGTACTCAATAAATATTATATTCTTTGTTATCTGACTGAGTATGAAATTAACGTGTCACCCCGCCGAATGCCGCGCCGCCCTTCATTAACCCCGCCCGTGATTAGGTCAAGCTAGCCGATTCCACGCACCTCCACACTTCGTTTCGCGTCTCGTTTAGGTTTTCGCGATCTCGTGGACGCGAAGGTACGCGTCTGGCGCCCAACCTTCGGAATATTTCGTGGAGTATCGGAGGTGCGAGGAAATCACTGGAGAGGCCAACCATCCCGCTCTCCTAAGTCCTTTTGATCCGGCTCACGTCCCGGAGCGGTCCGGGAGTGCAAAAAGTCGTGACACATTATATTGTCGTTGCGCAACTTTTTTATCATATATTATATCTGCACAACGATAATATAACGATGATAACGAAACAGTATAGTTATAAGAGTTACAGAAAATAGCGACGCGACTTATCGACTATTAGCGACTTCGTCCGAAAAAGACCCGCTTTATCTTAAGAACGTAATTACTGTATTGGCCGCTACACGGTATAGCGCTGAAACCAGTAAGAAATTCTGGTCTCGTCTCAACCCGGACCTTTGGCTATCTGTCTATTAATCATGTGTCTGTAGTAACTTACGATAATTCATCCCGCGTATAAACGCGTGAATTAATGTAAGTTACTTATACAAAAGTAACGCTTGCGTAAACATAGTAACGGTCACGACTGTCACTTATACATATCTCCGACCCGCTGATATTTTGTTTCTTGTGACACCTACATCCTAATTTCGTGGCACTTCGATCTTTGCATGACGCGACCGAAATTTGGAATTAAACGATCGTAGTATTTAACGATGAGAGACCACGGTGTTACGCGCGAACGCGATATGTATTTCTAGGTTATAACTGATGACTGATAGTCCGCTGTCCGCGCGAACGCACTGAGCGACGAGCGCATACGTACGCGTATATGCTCTCTTTTCAGTGTAGCAACATTAATTGTCATGGAGGGGTCCGGGGGGACGCTCGAGATGTTCTCAAACGCCACCTATTGAAGCAAAAGCAACCGTACGGCGACGACGACGTTTCTTAATTGTAATGTAAAGTTTAACATTTCGGACTTTGCATCGTAATATTTCCGCTCGTAGGACACTGAACAAAATAATAAAAACACTTTTATTATATAATTCAAACCCAAGCTATCGATCAAGCCTACTTAGAACTTGATCCGTTTAGTCGTTATTGAGATCTCAAAATCTTGGGTACTCGCAACTCGTGCGGACTCGCTTCGCGTGTACCTTGGCGCGAGACACTATCGTGTCTCTTGATTTGGGAAGGGGTTTTTAATTCTAACAATTACTGTGTTTTAAGTCCGAAAACTTAATCGGCGCGCAGTGGTTTAGAAAAATTTATATGTATATACATATATAGTATATATGCATACAGAAACCAATATGGTGCTGCCAAAAAGACCTAGGCTTGGATCGCATGGCTTTGTTACTAAATTGATTGTTTTCTTTCAAAGTTCGGAGCCTTTCAGATCGATTCACAATTTAGATAAAAAGTTATCAATTTTTTAATATCCGAGTTTTAAAACGTAACCTTATAATGTTACAAAAAAAAGTGTAAAAAAAAAGTTAAAAAATACTACCAATATGATATTTCACACACAAGTAGATCATCAACAAACAGAAATATATGGCAACAAAATTTAAAACAATTTACAACATAGTTTTAAAGAAATTGCGAAAAGACCAGTGAAATTATTACGTGATCGGACTTTCAATTACTTTATTTTATAATTTTTTACAAATTTCTCTTTATTAAGTTAAATTCAAGGCAACTCTCAACAATTTTTATTAGGTTTTTATTTTTATTTTTTTAGATATTATTATTATTGTTATTTTATTAAACTTGCCGTAACTATTTATACATTTTTTTGTCTTTGGATTTCTGGAGAATTAATATCGGTGTTTTTGATATTTCTATGGCTCTAACCAAACCTAACCATCCAGAAAATTTTTAAAATAAAATTGTGAATACTACTTTTAATATCCCTTTTACAATGTGTGTGTGTGTAATTCTTTCTGTACATTTTTAATTTCATAAACTCAAATTTATCTAAAAAATTATCTAGATAAATCGCGATAATCACCTCATTTTTTATCTAGATTAATTAACATTAAAATTATCTTTATCTCACATAAGATAAATTTGAAATATCTCATTATTTTGTTTGCGTTTTTATGAAAAACGTATCAATTTGTACAAAAATTCTAAGAAAGTCTTAAAATGTTCATGAAAATTCTGATTAATAATACGAAAAATTCTGACATCTTTCCACGAGGAATTGCAATAAAATTATATGTTCGAAATAAATATTGTCGGTCTGTTACGTAAATATTATTTGTTTCTTTCTTTGTTGCTACGTAACTGCTATTGCAGTGGTCAAGCCTCTGTTTCGCACGGAACCTTAACGATCTAAATCATGATCGCGCGCGACGCCTTCTGCTCCTGTACAGGAAATAATTACGCCTCGTGTTGGCGGCGCGGTGTATCGAAGATTTATCTTCGAGCGGGTATCATAACAGCGGAAACTCTCTCTTCACGTGAGAACGGCCCGTTTCTCGTGGTTTCATTAACATACAATTATCGAAAGAGAATGCTACATCAATTAAATCACCTTCTGGCAAACATTTTAGAAATAGCAAAAGAGAGAGAAAGATAGAGAGAGAGAGAGGAGAGAGAGAAAGAGAGAGAGAGAGAGAGAGAGAGAGAGAGAGAGAGAGAGAGAGAGAGAGAGTAGCAAAATTGTATTATATTTTACGTAATAAAATAATCAATCACAACATAACAATGTAAAAATAAGAAGTTACGGTATTCACCATAATTAAATCCTGGATTAATTATTCATTAAACACTGGAAGAGTAAAAACTTCCTTGCGTGAAATATTATTCAGACTTGTAATCAGAGATACGCTCTTTCTCTTAGAGATAATCTGAAAGAGGGAATTAAAAATTATAGTGTATTTCATTATTTTTAATTTGTTTTCATTAATTACAATTTTAATAATTGCGACCATTACCGATCAGAGTTTGTTAATTGTACCTGTATTCTTAATTGTACGTCGAATTAAACTTATACTGTAAACTTATACCGAAGGCAATTCTTCACCGGCGAAAATAACTCGAGATTAAACAGTTAATTTAAGATTTAAGAATGAAAAAGCATACGCTGAACTTACAGATAACATGTGCTGATAGAGAATATTGCCCAGACCCATACGCTGTCGCAATTCGTGCACGTAGAAATCCAGGATGCATCTTGCCTGCAGTTGATAATGCTTCCCCGTTTCGCCGAACAGAAACAGATTCTTTGATCCCGTTTTTAGTAATCCCACCACGCTACCGAGTTCGCTGCAAAATGAAGCAATTTTATGCGAATGAATCACAGTCTCTCGCGAGACGACTTTGGAGGACACTATATTACGTCGTTGTCTTATGATCGCCAAATGTGTAATATCTGTGTATGGTCTGATGCGTGTCTCATGTTTTTCAAGCGTTTACATCGGAAAAAACAATAAATCTTTATTTACAAGCAATTGAAAAATTTAACTTCAGAGCAAAAAACTGTGGAAAATCGCAGATCCATGGCATATTCTATCGTCAAGTATCTGTAGGTTGACTTTCATATCTCAATAAAGACAATTTCAAGTTAGAGCTTGATCAGAATATAACGTTACAATCTGAAAAGTTGTAATGGAAGCGTTTATCTTGCTATTCTCGCTAAAGAAGAGTCGAATTGATCAAAGTATTCGTTGACAAAGGCTTAATAGTTTGAAGACGCTCTATATATATTATGAAAGTATTTTAATCATATTGTATCTTAATTAAATAATCTTAAAAATAGGCGAATTGTGTAGATGGAAAGAATTAAGGATCATGTGTTAACAATTTTAAAGAAAAATCTAACGAATGTTGCTTCGACTAGAAAATACCCATTTTGGAATATTATTTTAAATATATTGCTTCTTTAAAATTCGCAAATTTAAGATATCTCGATTTGACTAATGTTTGTGAAACATTAATAACAATAAAAACTCTTTTAATAAAAATTAAGTAAAAAGGATCCTCGAAATTGAAAATAGAAATAAAAAAGGCTATGAGAGTCAGACACGGTTCTCCGTGCGTAATATCATTCACTGATTTATTAATTATTACGTTTTACATCTATCTATCCGTACGTTTCAGCTCAAGTTTAAGCCATCTTCAGTGGTATAATATTAAAAATGACATTCTCCGTTTCACAGTGGTGAGTTTCATGATTCGAGATTTCAGAAACAAAATTGACTTAGACTAAAAGATCCATGTCTGTAAAAGTAATTTCATTATTACTATAGATATTATTTTAAAATCTAA
>NW_027509271.1:165485-167985 GCF_048541705.1 Temnothorax americanus | reverse complement strand
TTGACCTTGATTTTCGTCCGAAGCCTTCATGATATCGTACGGGCACGTCATCCAAGTGTGCTATTTCATCATTATTCTTCTTCAGCTAGTCGTTCAACGTAGTTCTTCCAAATTGTTTTGCGGCTACTTTTTGTCTGAATTTTATCTTTTATCTTAATTTTGTCTTATACTTTGTCTTAATTTGATCTTCTTTTACCGCAAAAACTACCTTTCTGAATTGCTTCTTGTCGGCGGGAGTCGTTTTGCGATGGTACGTGCGTATCATTTTCTTGCAATTGAGAGATACAATGACGCATTTGTAACGAAAATAAATAGAGTGAAACCACCGGGATAAAGTCGTCACAGTGACGAGCCCCGGTGGGTTGGTGACGACTTCGCCCCGGACACAGATTTTAAGTTTGATTGCTCATGAAATCTTAGAAATCAACTAAAATAAAAAAACTTGGGTTCAGCATGCATTGCTCTTCAGAATCACTTATCTCAAAATTCGGAGAGAAAATAATATTTAAAATATTAAAAATTTTCAACGCGCAAAAAATTTCACTTTTGACCTTCAAAAACACATTTGTCTTAATGAAAATCACAACATGGCATATAATCTCACTAAACTCCCTTGATCACATGAGCACCATAAGTAGCATTTACAATATTAATGGCGAGTTCACACAACATACAGATTTCAAGATAATTGTAGTGATGACTTCGCCCCGGTTTTCCCTATATATTTTTCTGGCTCCCCCTATTAATTATCATTCTCAGAGTCACAACAAAGATTTTTACCAAGAGAGCCGCAAAAAAAAATATCAAAATTCGGGAAAGACCCTATTGTAAATAATCACCAAATATATAATTCCATTTTAAAAAAGAGTGCATTTGCATTTTTCAGGTGCATCGTTGCATTTATAAAAAAAGTAAACTCGTAAGAAAAACTAGACCTATATCATTCTTTCTATATCATTCAACTTTTCCCTCTACAACTTTTTTGTATCACTAACCAAACTAGATATAACCCGTCCCAATTGCGTAGCTTACCCTGTATATTTAATTAATACTTATAAGATTTTATGTGTATATCATATATACAAAATTTTTTATAATTGTATCTTAATCATCTAAAAGAAATATTACTGTGTAATTTTTATTATTTAAAAAAATATTTTTCTCTACAAGTGTTTTATGTGTTATGTAATAAAGATATACCGTTTGTACCAAAGTTCCGGAACGGCTAATTATCTCAAAAAGCATTTGTTTATTGCATGGAAAATAAACTAAACTAAAATAAACTAAAAATAAAATAAACCAATTTAGTTTTAAATAAAAGTTGGAGGGTTCAAAGGGGGTCAATAGACGATCTTAGGGGCCTAACGCATGGGCCCAAAATCTAATAAGATTGTCTATCAGCCCTCTTTAAACTCTTCAACTTTTATCTAAAACATTTTTCAATAAACCAATATATTTTCTGAGATAATTGTCCGTTCCGGAACTTTTGGTACGCACATATACAGATAGAAATTCTTTGACTCAAATATCCGTTTTAGATTTAAAAGATTTGATACATAAAACTCGACTTGGATACACACAATTTTAGACATCTATCTATAATAAAGTACAAGAAAAAAATGTTCCAAAGAAAATATAAATATATTTCTTAATTATTTTATCTTCACCATTTAATCTTTATATCGGCTGGTTACGTTACATTCCCTTCAATATCATTCAGTAAAGTTATTTTAAATATGGTTATATCTGGTTATATCATTGACGCCGGAAACATTACACGCCGTTTCCATAAAAACGAAGAATCAAGGTGATCAAGAAAATAAGGTATATCGATCGTCCTCGCACCTTGAAGGAATATACAGAGATTACTCGTCTTTCTTGCTCCGTTAATTTTACTTTATTTATGTATTTAAAATTATTAACCGAAATATAATTTCGTATATTATCTATTAATCATGATTAACGAGAATAATTTGGTGTGCACGTTAAAAGAATTAGTAGAAATTGCGAAATGTTTCGAGAGAGAGAATGGTCAGTTATACTTTAATAAGATTATAAATTGCTAACAGTATAGTTTGCGGTTTACGTCATCTAATAACATAATTCATTATCCATACAGAAATAATAGTAGTACTTTCTAATCAATAACATAGATAATAGATGAGTATAGATGAGAATAGATGAGTATAAGTAGGTATGTAACATAATGTTGCGAGAGAAACAATTTTATAATTTTGTATTTTTTTCTAAAAAATAATAAATTATATTAGTAATGACAGTAATAAAAAGAAATTTTAGCTAGAATAAATTGCACATCATATTTACATCTCAATTAAATAACTGCAATTTCGTGTAATTTCCCAAAGTTTTCTTATGTATACCAAGATGATATATAAAATAAATACCAACTGCACGTTTGTTCACAATAGCTGATGGTTATTACGTAAAAAAACTTATTCCTTTTTATATACAAGGTGCATATATAATGATATAGGTACAA
>NW_027509271.1:125485-160485 GCF_048541705.1 Temnothorax americanus | reverse complement strand
TAGACCAATCCATTTCTTTATGCATGCTTATGCACCCATGCAAGTTTGTTTGGATAGATCTTTACGTGCGAGGAACTTGTATCGATCGTCAAGTACGGCGAAATCTCCTTTCGAGTCTGTCTTGTCGTCGAAATACACAGGAAAATAAGGTTTATGTCAAAATATATTTCAATAATTTGGAATTTGTATTATAACATTTTTATGTGGAAATAAAATGCATATTAACACGCAACATTGCTTTTTCGTCGCATCGTTATTTCTTGTTTCACTCTTGAAATATCGGAAATATACCGGACGATGGACGCGAATTACTTAGAAATAAGCTAGACAAGTTGCGAATTGGAACTTTATACATTATTATACGATGGGCTTTGCACTACTTTATAGATAGCAAACAATTATGAATAATTTATTTTGACAATTAAATTTTTTTATTATTTGAAGAAAAAACTTACCATTCAAAAATTGTTGGGAAATTTTATTCGGCAAATTTTATTGTTCACAAAACGCTACGTTTTGACCGCAGATTTTGGTCTTTTTCAAGCGTATAGAAACTCATAAATATTAACGAATAAGAAAACCTTTTCTTCGCCAGTAAATAAAATAAAAAGGAGTAGTAATAATCGACACTGACCGGCAATATAAAAATTCTTTATCTCACGACATTTCGACCGTCACTTTCGGTCCTTATCAAGTGTTAGAATTACATTGCTTGCAAACAATTCAGTCCTGGCATTGTGCCAACAATCCAAAAGTCAAGAACTAAATGAAAAAATATAAAAAGAAGAAAAATATAAAAAGTTCAGAACTAAAATAATGGGAAAATATAAAAGAAAAATATATAAAATATAAATTGACAAGTTTAAAACGTGATGAAGATTACAAATTGATAAAACTTACTAAATGATGAAAAATAATATAGAAAGAAAAGTATAAAATATAAACTTACAAGTTTGCGCGTCATATGTAAAAACGATGGTAAATGTGGGAAAAGCATGTCAGCAGTCCACGGGTGACAAAGGCACACTGATCACGATCGACGTTAAATATTCTTTATTATTATATCATATGCCCTGGTTAAATTATCCGTGTCTTTCTGTAGGTTAATTGTGTTGTTATTTTGTTTTATGAAAAACATTTCTGCGATCTCGCGTTTTCTAATTTGTTTTTCGCTATGTAATATATCTGTTTTATGCCATTCGAATTCGTGATCAAAAGAGGTACGATGCTTACTGACAACCGAATGGTTGCTGACATGCTTCTTGATATCCGCTCTATGCTCTTTAATGCGTGTTTCGAGATGTCTTTTGGATTGGCCAATGTACATACGTGGCATCGCAATTTCCGCAGTCAATTTTATAAATTAAGTTAGTCTGCCTGAAACAATCGAGTCTATCTTTCCCTCTCCTTATGACGCAATCGAGGAACTTAGGAACTGCATAAAGGACATGAAGACCGCTATCATTAAAGATACGCAAAAGTCTCTCGCTGAGACCCTTAATGTAGGGAATCTTTATACAATTTTCCGGTATTCGCCGTATAATGTCGTTTGTGTTAGATGTGTTAACACGGTGACTGAGAAGTTTCAATCTCACTCTAATAAACTTGTCAATCAAATGTGGAAAATAGCAGTTGCTCAGAAGTATTTCTTTGATTTTAGTAATATTGTTCTCATGAAACCGTTTGTCGGATAATAAGATCGCGTGGTCAACCAAGCTTGTTATAGTGTTTAGCTTGTACTTTTCTTTCTATATTATTTTTCATTATTTAGTAAGTTTTATCAATTTGTAATTTTCATCACGTTTTAAATTTGTCAATTTATATTTTATATTTTTCTTTTATATTTTCCCATTATTTTAGTTCTGGACTTTATATATTTTTCTTCTTTTTATATTTTTTCATTTAGTTCTTGACTTTTAGATTGTTGGCACAATGGCAGGACTGCATTGTTTGCAAGCAATGTAATTCTAACACTTGATAAGGACCGAAAGTGACGGTCGAAACGTCGTAAGATAAAGAATTTTTATATTGCCGGTTAGTGTCGATTATTACTACTCCTTCTCATAAATATTGTTAGTCAGACCATAATGCCCAAACTACGCCGAATCTAAAAACTAAACATCAAAAATTGTGGCATGCAACAATAAGTATAAGTCCAAAAATAATTATATAAATTAAAACTTACATATTTGTGCGTTAAATTTACAGAAGTAAAATACAATTTATACGGCATTTTCGTTATTCGTTTATGTCGAATGGCATGTAAGAGCCGTGCGGTTGTAAAATTTTAACTGACGAGAACAGACAAGTAATAAACAAACCAATAACGTCAATATTAAAAGCCAGAGCGTGGAAAGGGAAACAGAGAAGAAGGAGATAGATTACGATTTACGACCATTGCTCGTAAACGTTTGTTGATTGTTTCTTGTGACACATGTAATGCTTCTGCTAATTGCTGTTGAGTTTGAGTTGGGTTAATATCCAATAACTCCTGCAATTGCTCGTCTTTGCATTTTTGTGGTCTACCAGAGCGCTCACTGTTTTACAAATTGAAATTACTACTTTTAAATTGTCGAATCCATGTCTTACATGTTCTAATTGATAGAACGTGTTCACCATATGTTTCTACCAGCAAACGATGACTTTCAACAGCCTTTTTTTTATTAAATAAGAAAAGCAATGCGTGCCGCAAATGTTCTTTTTCAGGCACAAAACTCAACATGATCACTGAACGATAAAACAAACACGCTAGTTTTTGGCAGACTCAAATTGTGTGTGTTTGTGTGTGTAAATGTTAGACAAACAAAATGACATAATATTTCAAATTAATGCGCTGCGTTGTGGCGACGCTAGCCACGCTATTGGTCGAAAACCTCCGTCCAATCAGAAGCCGCCCGTAGAACCGCGCTCTCCGCGGGTCCAGATACCGAGCGCTTTAGGAACGCTTGAGGTAGCGTTCTCTTGTTCTCTCCGAGCTACTCGTGCGAACACACGTTATTTCTGTACGCGGAATTCAAAGACTTTTATACCTTTTGTGAGAATATATTTACGTTGTGTGGAACCCTGAGTAGATCATTCCTACGACCCCTACACGTATTGGTGACGACGTGATCCTCGAGGGACCTGCAAGCGCAAAATAGAAGCATCGGAAGCCCACTCGAAGGAGATGTTTACCATGCCGGTCGACCGTACACCCAACCGTAACGAGACCAACGCTGACGCAAATGTCAACGTCGGAGAGAACCAGACACCCCTGATTAGGTTCAACGACCAAGGTAACGAGCACGGCGCACACGGTACGCTACCGGGCACCAACGCCCAGACGGGAGCCGGCACAGGCTTCCCGCGCGCACTTTTTGATGACGCGCAGGCGCAAACGTTCGCCGTCCGCGCGATTAAAACGTGCACATTTTGGCGCGACCACGCAAAAACCTGGTTCACGCAACTTGAAGCCAAGTTCCGCACGCATAACGTTAGATCCGACGACCTCAAATTCTGCGTAGTCGTAGATAATCTGGATAAAGACTCCATGCTCAAAATCGCGGATATAATAGAATCGCCGCCGGTCTCGGATAAGTATTAAAAACTCAAAGAGACGCTTATTTCCCGGCTCACTGACTCGGACGAGAAACGTTGGAGGAAGCTGCTCACCGACGTCAAATTAGGCGACCGTAAACCGATCCACCTTCTTCGCGAGATGCGACGACTTACGAATAATTCTGTTGATGAGCAGTTGTTGCAGACTCTTTGGCTACAGCTTTGCCTTCACGTGTGCAGGAGTTACTTTCAGTAGTCGAGGGAGTAGCTCTCGATAAAATGGCCGACAAAGCCATGGAGAGAACCGTTCCTGCCGTCGCAGCCGTCGCAGCCGGTGCAGCCGCCGGTACCCCGACATTAATTACGGATCCCACGTTGATGTCGTCTATCAGCGAGCTTACTCGACAGTTACAGCGTCTTGTCGCAGACAAAGGCGAAGGGCGTCGAGCCCGTTCGAAACGACGCGAGCGCAGCAAGTCTCGTGGACGTGCCCGAGATAAGTCGCAGTCATCCAAATACTGCTTCTACCACGCCAAGTTCGGAAAGAACGCCAGGAACTGTTCAGAACCGTGTGCGTGGGTCAAGCAACTTGCCATTAAAGACGCTGACAAAGCGGAAAACTGAGTAGGCCACCGCAAGAGGCGGCGTGCGATGGTCCTTACAGCGGAAACCGCCTGATCGTCCAGGACAAGGAAACCGGCGCCAGGTTTCTCATCGATACTGGGGCCGATATCTCGGTCCTTCTCAGGTCTTGGAGAGCACGCGGGCAGAAACCATCAGAACTTCAACTCTTCGCAGCAAATGGCACGGTCATTTCCACGTACGGAAGACGGAAGGTTCACCTGTCCCTAAGATTACGCCGAGACTTTGAATGGGTTTTCCTCATTGCTGACATTAGCCAACCCATCATTGGAGCTGACTTTCTCAAGCATTACGGTTTACTGGTCGACCTTTGTAGGAAACGCTTGATCGACGGAGTGACGGGATTACAACGCCCGTGCCAACTTAACCGTAGCAAGGCCCCAGGCGTAGGTCGAGTCCATGGTGACAATCCTTATAACGAATTATTGCGAGAGTTTCAGGAAATTGCTACGCCTAATAAAACAGACAAAATTGTGAGAACCGGAGTGCAACACCACATCATCACCAAAGGACCGCCGGTAGCAGAGCCAATGCGCAGGCTCACACCCGAGAAGTACCGGATTGCCAAGGCTGAATTCGAGGACATGATCACGGCTAGAATTTGCCGACGTTCCAGCAGCCCGTGGGCAGCACCGCTCCACCTTGTACCGAAGAAGTCCGGTGATATGAGAGCATGCGGCGACTATCGCGGCCTCAACCGTGTCACCGAGGATGACAGGTACCCAATAGCCCACATTGCTGATTTCTCACATTGGTTGAACGGTTGTACAGTCTTCTCGACAGTAGACTTAATACGCGCATATTATCAGATACCTATAGCGCCGGAAGATCAACCTAAGACCGCAATCATAACTCCTTTCGGGCTATTTGAATTCTTAGTGATAACTTTCGGTCTCAAGAACGCCGGACAGTCGTTTCAACGCTTCATAGATGAAGTTTTACGCGGATTAGACTTTTGTTTCGCATACCTCGAGGATATTCTCATCGCGTCAAGAAATCACAAAGAACATCGCAAACATCTCCGCATCCTGTTTGAAAGACTGCGTCAATACGGCGTCACGATCAACCCCGCCAAGTGCCATTTCGGAAAATCCTCCGTTACCTTCCTAGGATACCTCATCGACGAAAACGGATCACGCCCACTACCTGAGCGCGTAGAGATCATCCAAAATTATCCTTAACCACAAACAATATCTGAACTTTGTCGTTTTCTAAGGTATCTTGAACTTCTACCGACGCTTCTGTAAAGGTGCAGCCCATATACTAGCACCGCTGAATAAATATATTCGGGACGCCAAACCCAAGGATAAACATCCTGTACCATGAACGCCCGAAACGGTAAAAGCATTCAATAGATCCAAGCAACTTCTGGCCGACGCCACCTTGCTCGCGCACCCGCGCGAAGGAGCCGATCTCGCTCTTACCACCGACGCATCAGACGTCGCGATGGGCGCAACTCTATATAGAGCAAAAGAGAGATGGAATCTAGGAACTTCTCGGTTTTTTCTCTCAGAAATTTACAGAGACGCAGAGATAATATAGCGCATACGACAGAGAGCTCACGGCGGTATACCAAGCAGTGAAACACTTCAAACCATGGATCGAAGAACGAAATCTGATTCTGAGGACAGATCACAAAACAATTCCTGGTAAAACTATTGTTAACGGGAAAGAAGTTAAAGTCACTATTAAAAATGTTCTTTACGTACCCGGACTGGAATTTAATTTATTATCGGTATCGAAACTTGAAGCAAATAGTTTTGAAGTTTTTCTGAAAACAGAGAAGAAAAGATACTAAAAGATAATCAAGTTTATGCAGTAGCTCATCGGGGTCATCAGGTCTATGAGTTAAAAGTCTACAATCCAACAGGAATTGCAAGTATCGCGCACGTGAAAGAAGATGCTAAAATTTGGCATGAACGCTATAGACACATCGGATTCAATAATCTGAAAAAGGTCGCTGAAATGGTGGACGGAATAAAACTACGAAAGTTGGAACTATCGAATGATGAAATCTGTCATACCTGTGTTGAGGGGAAGCAAACTAAGTTACTTCATAATTAAGAAAGGCCAAGAACAAAACGTCCATTGCAGCTTATCCACAGCGATCTCGTTGGACCTATTACACCCGAGTCACGTGAAGGTAATCGATATATGTATACTCACATTTATCGATGATTATACACACTTTACCGTTGTGTATTTACTTAAGAATTAAGAAAAAAGTGAGGTCTTTTATTATTTCCAAATCTATGAAGCCATGGTTACTGCGCACTTCAACTTAAAGATCAGCAGATTTCGTTGTAACAACGGTCGGGAGTACACTTCGAGAGAAATGATTCAGGCATTCCAGAAAAAAGGGATTCGTATCGAGTACACTATTCGGTACACGCCTCAACAAAATAGAGTGGCCGAACGAATGAACAGGACAATTCTCGATAAGGCACGGTGTATGATACTTCATTCGCAGCTAAGCAAGAGTTTTTGGGCTGAAGCAGTTTTAAGTGCCATTTATATTATAAATCGTAGTCCCACAGCAGCGTTGGAAGTTGGAAGGTGTAGTTCCAGCGGAACTATGGTTCAATAAGAAGCTTGATGTAAGGAAATTAAAAGTTTTTGGATGCATTGCGTATATGCATATTCCGAAGGAATTGAATCCCAGAAAGTTTGATCCCCGCTTGAAGAATTTAGTGCATCATGGTAACATACACAAATAATGGCTATCGCTTGTGGTGTCCGGAAGAGCAACGAATAATTTGCAGTCGGGATGTTATTTTCGACAAAATGAAATTCAAGCATTCTCAATCTTTTGTTGAAACAAACGTTCAAGAAGAGTTGGAATCTGAACAAGAGGAAGAAGAGTTCGCATCAGCGGTCGAAGAGCATCAAGAGCGAAGCATGTCGGAAACAGAATCTCATACGGAAGAGGAGGAAGAAACTGCGGATAAACTTAAGACTACAGATGAGCAATATCCAGTGTTGTGTAGGGTTAAGTTGCCGCGCTGGTATGTTGCGATATGCGATACTATCGATATGGTCGTTGAGCGTGAGAGTCGATTCGAGGCGAGATATGTAAGTGGCGCAGAGACGTTAACGGACACGAGAACTGATTCGATTGCAAACTGGCGAACGCATTACACGGTCCTATCATTCTCGCTCTGAATAAAGAAGTCTTGTGATTACTACAGTGTCAATCCTTCCGAACCTATATACATACACAACAAATTGGCGACGAGGATGCGGGATTGACGCATTACGGATAACCAAGTAACCGTAATTACCAAGACTGGTACATTTTCACAAACTCGTGTCTCTCACGAATTGCATCATGGCGACGGCCGATCCTTCACCGGGCTGTGTGCCGAGTACGTTTAACATCGAGCAGTTCGACCCGTCCACGTCACAATGGAATCGTTGGCTGCAGCGTTTTGAAGGTGCCTTGAGCGTTTTCAAGGTTACCGAAGGAAGTAAAGTCGCCTACCTTTTGCACTATATCGGGGCATTATCGTTCGACATGCTGAGCGATCGGTTGGATCCACAGAACCCTTATGAGCAATCGTACGAACAGATAACTACATTATTGCAAGAATTTTACGAGCCGACACCATTGGAAATCGTAAAAAACTTTCGGTTTTTTCAAAGGAAATAGGAGGATGGCGAAACAATACAGCAATTCATCGCTGCATTACACAAGTTAAGCGTTAATTGCAAAATGGACAGTTACCTAAAAACAGCATTAAGAAACCAACTGGTGTTCGGGGTCTTCAACAAACAAATTCAATCCCGACTTTTGGAGGTTAAAGACTTAACCTTCGATAAGGCATGCCAGATCGCCACCACTATGGAATTATCCGAGAAAGGAGGGGTACAATTGCAAGCGAAGAAATCCACGGGGGAGTGCCTGCAAGTGGAAAAGAAAAAGATGCTCAAACCGAAGGGGCGTCCAGAGAAGAAGCAGCAGAATGTGAAACCTGAGAGGAAGGAGCCAGCGAGTGCAACCGCGAAAACCTCGAATCCTTTGTACAAAGCTAACGTTTCAAATATTATATGTTACAGATGCGGCGATAATCATTTTGCGTCAAAATGTACCCTAAGTAAAGAGATAGTTTGTCACTCTTGCGGCAAAAAGGGTCATCTCAATAAGGTGTGCTTCTCCAGGAAGGAAAATGTGCGTGCTATCGAGGACGTGTGTACTGTCGAGCATATTGAAAAACGGGGCAAATTCAAAATTACATTGCAAGTAAATCGGAAGCCGGTAACGTTTGAGGTGGACAGTGGGGCCGCCGTAACGCTTGTAAGTCAAAAATTGGCTTGTGCCTTGTTTCCAAACTCGATCATCCATCCTTCTAATTTGCGTTTAATGACATATTGTAAAACAGAAATGCGTACATGCGGGTTTATGACTGTTACAGTTGTACATTGCAAAAGAAAATTTCAATTAAATATGTATCTTACAGATATTGATAGACCTCCAATTTTAGGTCGCGAATGGATTCATAAATTTTTACAGAACGGTATTAATCTATTGAAACCTACAAGTTCCTTACATTACATTTTTACAAAGATTATATTGGAAGTTGATTTACTAAAGAATACTTATGATCGTTATATACAACGCGATAAAGGTATTACTGGATTAGAAGCGAAATTTACATTAAAGGATAATGCGAAACCGGTATTCGTAAAGGCAAGGTCGGTGCCATTTAAATTGCGTCCATTAGTTGAAAAAGAAATAAATTCATTAGTCGAAGCGGGAATTTTAGTAAAAGTTACAACGTCTGAATGAGCTACACCTGTGGTTCCTGTTTTAAAGAAAAATAATACGATGCGATTATGTGGTGACTTCAGCGTCACATTAAATCCCAATTTGGTCATTGATAAACATCCTGTTCCAACCATAGAGGAACTTTTCTCTTCTTTAGCTGGAGGCGTTAAGTTTTCAAAAATTGATTTGAAAGATGCATATTTGCAATTGAAAGTACATCCGAATTTTCAACACTTGCTTACGTTGAGTACACATATTGGTCTTTTCAAAAGTACACGTTTATTATACGGAAATGCATCTGCACCAGGCATTTGGCAAAGAGAAATGGAAAAAATTTTGAGTGATTTAGAAGGAGTTGTAGTGTTTTTCGATGATATTCGAGTTACAGGTTCTAGTGATAAAGAACATTGTGGCGGTCTCCCGACCGCACAATCAAGACGGTACGCGCGCCGCGCGCGCGCCCACCGATCACGCGCCGAGCGCGTGGGCCCGACTACGGCCCGCGAAGCTATACGAAAGCGCCGCCGACAGGTGGCAGACTTTCTCGCGTTTCAGTTCCCGACAGGGAAGAATAAAAGGCCACACGGCGACGGCCTAGACAGCTTTCGACTGCTTTTCGGCTCATAGCCGAGAACAGGAGAAGCATTTTGGTAACCGATCTCGCCGTCACCTTGCCGCCGCCGAAGCTACGGCCACCACCGAGACGAGCTGCGCCACTTCGCCTGCCGCTACCGCCACAACCTCAGCGGCCCCTGGACTACCGCCCAGGCCAACCGTGGAAGCTCGTCCAGCTCCAGCTCTCGCCGGTGCGACTGACTCGTCCTCCACGTGCGCTCATCACAACGTGGGACGTACGAGTTCGGCGCTACACGTCTCCACGACTATCGTGGACGGTGCCTCCACTCCTGTCGCCGCTGTCACCGTCACCCTCCGAGCGGGTACACCAGGGGACGCAGACCATCTCGCCTGCGCGTATACACCAAGGCGTGCAGCACCAACCATCACGCGGCACTCAGGAAGTGCAGACGGACACGGAGTGGGAGGTCACCTCCTCCCAAGGGACGCAGACCGAGGAGCCAGCGACACTCCTATCGGAGTCGACACCGACTGCGAAACCGGAGCAGTCCCTCACACCACCGGGGACACCGCCGGCGTGGCGGAAGTTCAGCTCCTTCCGGAGGACCACGACGCAGCCGAGCATCATCTGGCGTGAGCGACTCCGTGACTAGGAGGAGAAGAAACCAATCGGCCCTTTTCAGGGCCACCTCCACGGCCCTTCTCAGGGCCTTCTTCAGTACACTGACACACCGACATCTGTATAACAGGACCTAGAATAAACGACCTATTTATTATATACCTCAGTCTCTCAGCTCACTCGGCGATCCCTCTCTCGCTACGACATATCCTCTGCGAAGGGCACGCGACGCCCCAGCGTAAGTGGCTAGCGCCCACAAACATCTTGAAAGATTACAGAAAGTTATCCATTGTTTGTTACAATACAATATACACATTAATTGGGATAAAAGCGAATTTTTTAAGGATAGCATACACTATTGCGGATATATTATCGATAAAAATGGAATTCACAAAGAGCCTAAGAAATTAGAAGCTATTGACAAAATGCCTCGTCCTAACAAAGTTTCTGAATTACGTGCATTTCTAGGCATGATTAACTATTATGGTCGTTTCATACGTAACTTAAGTTCAATATTGCATCCTTTAAATACGCTTTTACGAAAGAATACTAAATTCATATAGGGGCAAGCTCAAGAAGAAGCCTTTATTACGGCAAAGAAAGAGTTCAAAAATGAGAACTACTTAGTACATTTCAATCCAAAGCTGCCATTAATTTTGGCTACAGATGCAAGCTCCTATGGTGTAAGTGCAGTTCTGTCGCATCGCTTTCCAGATGGTACGGAAAAAGTGATTCTTTATGCTTCTCAAACACTTTCTGATACGCAAAAGAAGTATTCTCAGATTGACAAAGAAGCGTATGCCATAATTTTTGGCGTTAAAAAGTTTTACCAATATTTGTACGCTAACGAATTTACATTAATAACGGATCATAGGCCATTAGTTCAAATCTTCAATCCAACAAGAAGTTTACCGATTTGCAGTGCTTTACGAATGCAGCACTATGCGTTATTTCTAAGAGCGTTCAATTATAAAATTGTGTACAGACAATCTAAAGAGCATGGGAATGCCGACTGCTTATCCAGATTATCTATACCAGAGACATCAAATCACGGATTTGATGTGGCCGACGCGTTTGAAATTGAGGTTATAGAGAATTTACCTATTACAATGCATGAGTTAAAGAAACTGAGTGTGATTCAGATTTGCAAAAGATTAAAAATGCAATCTTATCTGGTAAAACCTTATCTAAAGAAAGTTGGTTTAATATTGAACAGCATGAGTTCAATGTTCAAGCAGGCATTCTTATGCGTGGCCATAGAGTAGTAATTCCTAAGAAACTTCAATCACAAATTCTTAAGGAATTGCATTTTGGAATAGTTAAAATGAAAAACCTGGCTAGAAGTTGTGTTTGGTGGCCGGGATTAGATAAAAATTTAGAATTATTGACTTACAATTGCCGAAATTGTAATTCATTACGTAATAATCCCAAGGAAATCGAAAAACATTTATGGGAACCAGCAAGTTTTCCTTTTCAACGTATTCATTTAGATTTCGCAGGTCCATTTTTAGATCATTATTTTTTGATTTTAGTGGACGCGTATTCGAAATGGCCGGAGGTGCATTTAATGCAAGATATCACGGCTAAATCTACGATTCAAGTATGTAGGAAAATTTTTGCAACATTTGGTATTCTTCAAGTTCTAGTGACAGATAACGGTCGCACATTCACCTCTACAGAATTTCAAAATTTTTTAAAGTTAAACAATATCAAATCAAAACTAACAGCACCATACAATCCTGCAACTAACGGGCAGGCAGAAAGAATTGTGCAGACAATGAAGAATGCCTTACGACGCATGAGTACAAGTAAGGAATTAGTACAACTAAACTTGCAAAAGTTTTTACTACAGTACAGGCGATCTCCTCATACAGCTACAAATAAGTCGCCATCTGAATTAATGTTTGGACGACAAATTCGTTCGCGATTGGACTTCCTAAAACCGTTTAAATTAGAAAAATCCGATGTTAATAGTGATAAGTTAGTTGTAAGTTTTTTAGTTGGACAAAGAGTTGCGTGCAGGGATTACTTAAGTAAGCTAAAATGGCGTTTTGGTACAGTAAAAAAAAATTAGGGAAACTACATTATTTAATTCATTTGGATGATGGACAAAATTGGAGACGGCATACTAATCAAATTCGTAAAATTGGGGAAGCTACACCGAATAATGAGCTAGAACAAACTGATACAGATTGTGGTCCACCACCTCATGTTGAGGAGGGGGAAGTCGAGGAAAATAGGGAGGCTCCTGTTCAGGAGCAAGAAGTCGAAGATGTTCTCGGGAACAGTCTTTTTACGAAGATGCCTGTGAACAGCCGCAAGAGCGGCAAGAACAAGAGCAAGAGCAGGAGCAGGTTGTGCGTAGATCGGAACGTATGCCTAAGAGACCAAATTACTTAAAAGATTATTATTTTCCTTAAAGCGTTGTTTAATTATCGAAATTGTATTACATGACTTAACCTACAACTATTCAATGTTATTTACTTTTATTGCGTAGCGTACGTGTATTTTATTTTTCATAAGGAGAGGAAGTGTTGTGTAGGGTTAAGTTGCCGCGCTGGTATGTTGCAATATGCGATACTATCGATATGGTCGTTGAGCGTGAGAGTCGATTCGAGGCGAGATATGTAAGTGGCGCAGAGACGTTAACGGACACGAGAACGGATTCAATTGCAAACTGGCGAACGCATTACACCGTCCTATCATTCTCGCTCTGAATAAAGAAGTCTTGTGATTACTACAGTGTCAATCCTTCCGAACCTATATACATACACAACATCCAGTACCTCGTCGAAGCACTCGTAAATCGAAGAAGCCTAATTATCTCCAGGATTACTGTGTGTTGGCCTTACATGCCGAAATCTATGTTGAAGATATTCCGAATTGCTATGCTAAAATCAATTCTCGTGATGATAGAGAGAAATGGCTGAAAGCAGTACACGAGGAACTAACGGCAATTTAGGAAAATCAGACTTGGAGTCTAACACAACTACCCAGTGGAAGGAAAGCAATCGACAACAAGTGGATATTCAAGATCAAGCGTGATGAAGATGGAAACATCCAGCGATATAAGGCACGACTTGTGGTGAAAGGTTGTCTACAAAAGAAGGGTTTTGACTACGACGAGACGTACGCACCAGTAGCGAGACTAACTACAGTAAGAATACTACTGTCAACTGCCGTTAATAAGGATCTTCATGTGGATCAACTAGATGTCAAAAATGCTTTTTTTCATGGAAAACTTACTGAAGATATATACATGAAACAATCGGAAGGCTGTGAAGACGGGACATCACGAGTATGCAAGCTTAATAAAACACTATACGGACTCAAGCAATCACCGCGTGCGTGAAATTCTGAATTTAAAAATTATATGAAGAAAATTGGCTTAAAACAGTCAGAATACGATCCATATGTTTGATCTACAAAGTAGATGGAGAATCAAGGATTTATCTACTGCTGTATGTTGATGATATCATCATTGCTGGAAACGATCGAAACCGAATAAACGAACTTAAACGCTTATTGGAGAAACGTTTTTCCATGAAAAATCTCGGATCACTGAGGAATTTTCTCGGAATCAAAATAGAAAGACACGAGCATGGAATAAATCTCAGTCAATCAACATACATTTCAAATCTGCTTAAACGTTTTGGAATGGAAGACAGCAAGCCCGCAAAAACGCCAATAGAAGCAAAATCATCAAGTGTCACTACGTCCCAGACGAATGAGACCGAAGACGAAAGAAGAGCGTACAGGGAATTAGTTGGCTGTCTTATGTATGTCATGCTAAACACAAGACCAGACATCAGTGCCGCGGTGAACTACCACATTCGGTTTCAGGAGAATGCAACCACTGAGCACTGGAAAGGACTTAAACGTATCCTTCGTTATTTAAAAGGCACTATTAATATGTGTTTAAGTTTTCAGAAAAATCAAGGTTCTTTGATCACAGCGTACGCAGATGCTGATTGGGCAGGAGCCGTGGATAGGAAATCAACAACAGGTTTCCTGATCGAAATTTTTGGTAATCCAGTCTGTTGCGTAACAAAGAAGCAGTCGACGGTTGCTCTGTCGTCCACCGAGGCGGAATACGTGGCCCTTGCCATGGCATCCACGGAAGTAGTTTGGGCGCGAAATTTTCTGCAAGAACTTGGCTGGAGGATGGATGTTTCGTATTCCACATCCTTTACATCGACGTCGAGGCATATTATTTCGTATCTCATATTATTTGTATTTATTTCGTGTCAACCGTTATACCTTAGGATTGTGTCGAGTCATAACATCGCGTCAACGATCATTTTGAAGATAATCGGGGGGCTCCGACAATTCCCGGAACCTTCCGATAATCTTGGCTACATATACCTCCCCGAACGGGAGGATCGGACACTCTCAATTCTGTCATCGCCTCTAAATATTGGTCTCCAGCACAATACGAAGCACCGTTTTCCCGAATCAGTAACGAGATCAATATACGCAATTAAACGAGAGTCGAGAAGTAAGAGAAGTCGCAATCATTTAAAAACCAATCCAAGCTGCCTGCTTTCCACGCGAGCGTGACCGCATCATCAATAATTAGAGGCACGTGCCTCGCCTTGCGTCGACCGAGGAGCTGCCCGGGACTATACGCGAGGAACTCAACAATGGACAAACCAATTACAGTCTATGAAGACAATCAATCCTGCATACACTTGTTAAACAAGTGGGAACACCAAAGACTGAAACATATCGATGTAAAATTTAACTTTATTATTAGAGATTTGTACACTAATGGCGTTATTAATGTAACATACGTTCCTTCTGAACAACAAAAAGCCGACATTTTAACTAAAGGTGTAGTATTAGCCAGGTTTAAAAAGTTAAGAAGTTTTTTGAATTTAAGATACTATTAGTTTGTTTGTACTAATGTGAAGTTTATTTGTCTAAGTAAGTTTCAATTAATAATCAAGAATTGAGGGGAAGTGTTAAGTAGGCAATTCTTATGTACGTTCATGGTTGCGCTAGCGACACCCTGCGTTTCCGTCGTTGTTCTCTCTAGCTTCTAGTTGAGCTGGCACTTTCGCCTCGTAAGCCTTACGTTTTGTTCTCTCAAAAAAGGTCTTCGACAAGAAACTTTACAAAACTATAATAAAGACATATATAATTGTAAGCTACAATAAGTGTTTCCTTCATTCCGGCTTTGACGATTTACATCGGTTACTAAGATATCTACACAAAGATATCTACAATAATAATTTTGTTAAGAAAAATTAAAGCTACTACCACCTAGGTTAGAATAGATTTTATTTATTTTTTAATTTAAATTTAATGATACTACCACTTGGTTTTTTTTTCTAGGTAACAACCACGCGTGTACTTGGCGTCTTTTTTTACCTTTTTTGAAAAAAGTGATTTTGTACTGATATCATGCATTTTGTAGTGTTACGCATCCTCTTCTAACTAGTCTTATAAAGAGTATATCTTACAAACAGTGTATGTATGTACAGATTGTAAAGCTAAAGGTGTTAAGTACAGACTATTATTTCTAAGAAAACAAAAATTTCATAATTTGCTTAGTTTTAGAAATAATAGTCTGTAACACCTTTAGTTTTATACTCTGTATATATTTTGCAATATAAGACATAATCGCATTTTAACGTGATTAATGCTAAAAGTGCAACGTAAAAATAACACTTTTCAACTAGCAGTTGCCATCGTTTGCGACGTATTGTAGAACCGGTTTAAAAGCAGAACCAATCATATTAAAGAATTATTGAACGCTCACTAATCTGCTTTGGGAGTTGTTTTCCAGCAAGCGACACAAATCGACACAAGCATTGTTTTATCTTTTTTTTTGGCAATGAGTAACAAAAATAAAACAATACTTGTGTCGACTTGAATCGCTTGCTGGAAAGCTCCCTTTGTCTGCTGAACGTGCCCAATGTTACCATTTTATAAATATTTTCTGATTTACCAATCAATGTTATGCACCACAAAAGGAAAGGCGCTATAAAGTAAATTGCGTTTCACATTTGTTTTTCTTCCGCGTGGTAAAAAGCGATTTTTGATGTTATAAAGCAGAGAGACACGGTAGTTGGTCGTTGGTGGTCGTTGGCGATAGTTACATCAATCCAACTCAAGATCGAGTGCCATTCGCAAATAAAAAGAAACAGTGAGACACGTAAAGCAGGACACACACTTTTCGTAGAATGTAACACGTAACAGTAAGGTTTCGACTAATCGCGTTGCTCGATTCGGCCGTCTGTAACCGTAGAAGTAAGAACAACACGATTAGTCGAAACCTTACTGTTACGTTCTACGAAAAGTGTGTGTGCCCTGCTTAAGTCATAAAAAGCTATTGTATGTACATACATATGTATACAATAATAGCTTTGTCACGACTTACGTTTTCTTCTGCGTTATTTTAGCGTCCATATGACCACGACAAACATCTCGTTTTCTGCCGTCGGATTTTTTTATTCAAAGTTATTATCATCGCTCATCGCACCGTTACTCATCACATCGGCCGCATTCAGGAAACACAACTGTTGAATGAGCGGTCAGTGATTCTTTAATATGATTGATTCTTACCTTTGGTTTTTTTTTCTGGATCTAAGTGTAAGGGTGCCATTACATGGAGCGCGGAAACGCGGAAGCGCAGAACAGAATTAATAGTAACTAGATTCCGCGTTTCCGCGAGTTGAGTCCCGCACGTTTGAACGGAAAAGCGAAATCCGCTATTAACATCGTGTATGTATGTACCCTCCCTTATGAAAATGTGCCCTTGAGTGCTCAATGGCGGTCAGTGGGAATGTATGGTTGCCCTACAGTTGCAATGCCAATTATATGGAAAAGTTAATGGAAAATATTGAGTGGCAATAAGATGAATGGAAACGCAATGGCAAGATTCAAATGACAACCTTTTCTATATAGGCGTAATGGAAACTGCCAATGACTCATGAAGGATAAAATTTGTATGGAATTTTTCTATCTTCAGCCAATGTTGTTCAGTGTGAATTGTAATAAAAATTTGTCAATGGTAAATGTGGTGGTTCGTGCCACCGTGGTACATACATTAGCATCATCATCACGCCCGCGCGGTAACTGTATTACCGGCAGTTCGCATCGACGCCGCTAGGCGTCGCATCGTTCATGCATTCTCTCAAATTTAAGGTTCGGCACCAACTGGTATATGTATAAGGCCCCTACGGGACCGAGGCAGATATTTTCAGGCACTAGTCGCCTAAGGCAAGAGCTCCTATTAGATTGTCCGTTGAACCAAAGCAATGGGAAATGAAGGCATTTATATTAAAGACAAAATAGTACTATTTATTAAAATGCTAAAAATTTCCACACAAAATCCCATTGGTATTGCCAGTGTTAATACCAATGGCAATACTAATGGCAATACCAATGGCAATACCAATGGCAAAACCAGTGGCAATACCAATACCAATAGCAACACCAATGGGATTTTGTGTGGAACTTTTTATCTTTGGCAAAAATGCCTTCATTTCCATTGCGTCTGGAACAATGGAAATTCAATGGCATTTTTTAATGGCAATGAAGGGCACATTTTCATAAGGGCTGGCTTGCATAATAAGATACTTCATAATAACCATCAACATGATGTTTGAATCTATAATATTATACTGCCACTTTTATAAAATAATAAAGTAATCGAAGTATGTAAAAGCTTTCTTTTTCAATGTGATTAGACAACTCCGAAATTTGATGGAGTATACTGTATCCGCGTTAACAACGGATTTTGACGCGTTCGTTCCGCGAGTTTGTTTTTCCTTATATTACATGGAGCACAATTTGCGCTGAAAAGCGGAACAGTATAGTGACAAATATACATTTGTATTCATTTCTTAAAATTGTGTTCACTTAATTCATTGCAATTTTTATTAATATGCTTATCTTTTCAGCTTATCTATTGAATATTATACAAGCATTTTTTTTTTAATCAATAAATACCGTTAAAAATTAATATTTTAATTCTCCGTTCCGCTTTTCCGCTCAAATTATGCTCCATGTAATATAAGGCATACAAAACAGACGAAACAGATCGACGGAAATCTAGTAAATTTTGTCTTTCGCGCTTTCGCGTTTCCGCGTTTCCGCGCTCCATGTAATGGCACCCTAAGAACCAATCATAATGAGCGCTCACTCAACAGTTGTGTTTCCTGAACGCGATCATCGTTGCTCAACGCAACGTATCGTAGACGATCGTCGTCGCGCGGTTGCGCTGCCGAGCATGGCGAGGCGAGGTGCGACAACGCACGCATACACGCGTACGCACGACGGCGTGCCTATAGATCTAAAATGATATTCTCTGGATCAAAGAAATTATCTCTCTCTATTTATATAACAGCTAAGACAATCGTACAATTCCAAATTAACTAATTTGTATCATTTAAATGTTTATTTTTCGTTATTTATTTAGTAAAATAACAATGATTTCTCGCAAAAATGTCTCATTAATAATAATTAGAAAACAAAATAGCAATGCTGAAGCTTTTATTAAAATGAATATTAATACTCTTAAAGTAGTTTCAATAATATATAATGAAACTCTACCTATACATCTTTCATCTTGGACAACAATAGTTACAATCTGGAAAACACTGCAACAATTTCTATTTTTATTTCAGTACACCATATGCAGAGGTTGATTTGACTAGCTAATTTTAACCATGCCTCTTATTCATCTTCTATTATTCGTACCCAAGAGTTGTGAAATATTAGTAAAATATCTTTTAGTGGGCATTATGCGCGATACAGGCATCAAATTCAACATAATTAATTATAAGACATTACTGAACGCATTTTCTATCCATTTCATCTATGCGGATTCCTGACCAGTAGTTAAAAGATGCAGAGCTTTCCGAAGATTCATTACAGAAGTAGCTACATCATCATAATCCAATGCACTGTTTGCTTATTTGATCATTTTTTGAACCTTGCTAATTTGTTCAACCGTCAACTTGGCACCACCTACAAAATTGTATTGTGTTCGAAATAAAATGAATAAAGATATTACCTGCTATTCTTGCTGCAAGAAGGGTCACCTCAGTAAAGTGTGTTTCTCCAATAACAACAAGGAAAATGTTCGTGCTATTGAGGACGTCTGCACAATTGAACATTTTGACAGACGCGGCAAGTTTGAAGTTACTTTATTGTTTAATAGAAAACTATAAATTACCTTTGAGGTAGACAGTGGAGCCGCCGTAACTATTGTGAGTCATAAACTTGTCAATACTTTGTTTCCAAACTCGTTCATTCATACTTCAAATTTGAGATTAGTTATTTTCTGCCGAACCGAAATGCGTACTCGCGGTTATATGTCTGTAACGGTGACGTATCACGGAAAAAGTTTCAAATGAAATATGTACATTATAAATATTGATAGGTCTCCGATTTTAGGCCGCGCGCGATAATGGATTCGCAAATTTCTGCAAAACGGTATCAATCTATTAAAACCATTAGATTTACTTTACATTTCTACATCAGATATATCTTCTAAAATTAATAAACTTAAAGAAATTTACGAACGCTTCATTCAAGTCGACCGACAAGGAGTTCTTGGCTTGCAAGCCAAATTTACGTTAAAAAAAAGCGTAACCTGTATTTTGTAAGGCTGTATCTTTTAAGTTACGTCCACTTAAGGAAATTAATTCGTTAGTTAAATCCAGTGAATTTGGTCGATTTGCACTAGCACTGAACCCATTTTGCACTAAACTGTACGAGTACAGCACTAGGTCGAGTCGACACTAATGTTGCACTATACTGTACGAGTGCAGCACTAGGCCGGGTCTACACTTTCTTAGTACAACACTCACTTGATGCAACTTGATGCAACACTGCAACCGTTTAGCATTCCATTAGTGGCAAACTGAATTATTGGTGCAAAAAAAAAAAAAAAAAAAAAATATGGATGTTACTATAAATAAATTAATATTAGATGCGAACGGTAAAATAATAGAGGATGAGTCTGGCGTTTTATGCGAAGTGGAAAATAAAGCAGGAATACTCTTTATATTTAATATTTTTACATGTATAACCTATGATACATTTCTACCCTTAATAAAAAAAAAATGTATGTAGAATATATAATATATACAATACATTTTATATATTTTTTATTATTGTAGGTGATTCAAGCATAATTATGGTGAATAGGAAAGAATTGCTTCAAGCTGGATATGAAATTCCTGAAAATAACTTTAATTTGTGCGAGAGAGGAATAGAAGAATCTGCAAGTTGTAGTGGAAACGACGAGTTAGATGCAAGTACTAAAAACAATGTTGACGAATGGTCAGATGAAAGCACTAGATTGTTATTGGATAAGTATGCCGATTTTTGGAATTAGTTGGTCCAATGAAGAAATTCAAAAATAAGAAGATAATGTGGATACAAATTGCAAAAGACTTAAAAGCAGTTTGAGGTATACAAAAAACGTTTATTTGTCATTTAGTAAATCTGCTCACTTTCGTAATTTTCATAAAAAAAAAAAGAAAGTGGTAGTATTATACCTCGAAAAAACCTAAGTAACAAATGGTAGATCTTTATATCTCGAAAAATCTCGAAAAAATCTGAGCAGTAGTATATTTATTTCCGAAAAATTATAACCCAAGTGATACACGTCACAAAATTATGTTATTTTATCAAAAAGAAGAGTCGCGTTTCAAGTGATCTATTACAATTACAAAAAAGAAATGATATCTCTTTAAATTAGAGCGCCAATTACAGAGAGAACATGTATATTGCCTCAAAAAATAATTGTTGCACTACTTTGAAAAATCTTTACATTGTGTCAATTAGAAAAGAATGTATGATAACAATTTTATAAGATTAAAAATTTTTATTTAAATTTAACAAGGGAATACAAGATATTTAAATACAAAGTTTACATGTATATTTTTTAATGGTCACAAAGAATTACAGAGGTAACAGTACAAAATACAAATATTTTATTAAAATATTTAATCCAACGAGGGAATACAATTTGTATTTAAATATAAAGTTTATATATGTATTTTTCAATAGAATAAAAGATTTAATCACAAAGAATTACAAAGGTAACAGTACAAAATAAAAATATTTTATTAAAATACATAAATTTTTCTTGTAAAAAAACTTGGCGCTGTTAGACCTCGAAATTTTAAATAAATAAGGACAACAGTAAATAAAAATAATTCAGAGAAGAATGCGATGGGAGTAATATTAAATGATTATCAGCGTGGATGTGGGAGTGAATGATATGGGTGTGCGTGACGACGCGGACGGCGGATAATGCGGCTTATAATTAAGTATAGAATAAAATTATTTATTTATTTAAAATTTCGAGGTCTAACAGCGCCAAGTTTTTTTACAAGAAAAATTTATGTATTTTAATAAAATATTTTTATTTTGTACTGTTACCTTTGTAATTCTTTGTGATTAAATCTTTTATTCTATTGAAAAATACATATATAAACTTTATATTTAAATACAAATTGTATTCCCTCGTTGGATTAAATATTTTAATAAAATATTTGTATTTTGTACTGTTACCTCTGTAATTCTTTGTGACCATTAAAAAATATACATGTAAACTTTGTATTTAAATATCTTGTATTCCCTTGTTAAATTTAAATAAAAATTTTTAATCTTATAAAATTGTTATCATACATTCTTTTCTAATTGACACAATGTAAAGATTTTTCAAAGTAGTGCAACAATTATTTTTTGAGGCAATATACATGTTCTCTCTGTAATTGGCGCTCTAATTTAAAGAGATATCATTTCTTTTTTGTAATTGTAATAGATCACTTGAAACGCGACTCTTCTTTTTGATAAAATAACATAATTTTGTGACGTATATCACTTGGGTTATAATTTTTCGGAAATAAATATACTACTGCTTAGATTTTTTCGAGATTTTTCGAGATATAAAGATCTACCATTTGTTACTTAGGTTTTTTCGAGGTATAATACTACCACTTTCTTTTTTTTTTAGGTAACAACATATACACTACTATACGTGTACTTGGCGCCTTTTTTTACCTTTTTTTAAAAAGGTAATTTTGTGCGGATATCACGCCTTTTTGTAGTATATTACGCATTTTATAAACAGTATGTATAGGGTAAAGCTATTTGGAGGTATAATACTACCACTTTGTTTTTTTCGAGGTAACAACATAACAGGGTAACAACATAATACATATACACTACTATGCGTGTACTTGGCGCTCTTTTTTACCTTTTTTTTAAAAAGGTAATTTTGTACGGATATCACGCTTTTTTGTAGTGTTACGCATCTTAATCTTATAAACAATATATCTTATAATCTTATAAACAGTATATAATACAAGGTATGAAGCTAAAATTGTTACGGGCTATTATTTCTAAAGAAAACAACAATTTAATATTTTGCTTAGTTTTTTTTAAATAATAATCTGTAACCCATTTAGTTGTACACCTTGTATATATTTTTCAATTTCAACATAAAACATAATCTCAATAAAGCATGATTAATGTTAATAAGTCGTTAACTGTAAAATTCTTTATTTATTTTTATTTGCGTGTCTTACTGAATGTTGTTCGCAACTGTATATGTACCGATATCTTCAGGTATCGATATTTTTGATAATTATTTTTACGTCAGACATAATTTTAATTCATCCAATTTTTATTATGTCTAGACATAATTTTACTTTAGCGATTTTTATTATGTCATGACATAATTCTAATTCTGTCGCTAGGGAAATTTTAAGTCGATTCTTATGAATCAAGCTTGAATTCAATGTCTAGGTGTCCCAGGTTGCCAATGACGAGGTCCACATAGTGCGCTCTATAGTTTTCGGTGTCCAGGTGTATTAATACCTTGAATTCGATGGCCACGTGTTCCAAGTTGCCGATGACGAGGTCCACATAGTGCGCTTCGTAGTTTTCGGTGTCTACATGTATTAATACCTCGAATTTGATATCTACGTGTCCTACATTGGGTGCGTTCAGCCGATACTCCGCTAGCCTAGCAATCGTGAGCAGACGCTCGTTTCCTCTCTTTTGACCTAATGGATTAAAAGGAGAGGAAACGAGCGAAAACGAGCGACTGCTCACAATTGCTAGGCTAGCGGAGTATCGGCTGAACGCACCCATTCAGATTTAAAGTTATTAATACACCTAGACACCAAAAACTATGAAGCGCACTATGTGGATCTCGTCATCGGCAACCTGGAATACGTAGACATCGAATTCGAGGTATTATTACACCTAGACACCAAAAACTACAGAGCGCGCTATCTGGACTTCGTCATCAGCAACCTGGGACACTTAGACATAAATTTCAAGGTATTAATACACGTAGACACCGAAAACTACGGAGCGCACTATGTGGACCTCGTCATCGGCAACCTGGGACACCTAAACATCGAATTCAAGGTATTAATACACGTAGACACCGAAAACTACGGAGCTCACTATCTAGACATCGTCATCGGCAACCTGGAACACTTAGACATCGCATTCAACGTATTATTACACCTGGACATCGAAAACTACGAAGCGCACTATGTAGACCTCGTCATCGGCAACCTGGGACACCTAGACATCGAATTCAACGTACGATTACATCTGGACACCAAAAATTATGAAGCGCACTATCTGGATCCCGTCATCGGCAACCTGGGATACGTGGACATCGAATCCAAGGTATTAATACACGTAGACACCGAAAACTACGGAGCGCACTATGTGGACCTTGTCATCGGCAACCTGGGACACCTATACATCGAATTCAACGTACGATTACACCTGGACACCGAAAACTATGAAGCGCACTATCTGGATCTCGTCATCGGCAACCTAGGACACGTGAACATCGAATTCGAGGTATTATTACACTTAGACACCGAAAATTACGGAGCGCGATATCTGGAACTCGTCATCAGCAACCTGGGACACCTAAACATCGAATTCAAGGTATAAATACACGTAGACACCGAAAACTACGGAACTCACTATCTAGACATCATCATCGGCAACCTGGAACACCTAGACATCGCATTCAACGTATTATTACACCTGGACACCAAAAACTACGAAGCGCACTATGTGGACCTCGTCATCGGCAACCTGGGACACCTAGACATCGAATTCAACGTACGATTACACCTGGACACCGAAAACTATGAAGCGCACTATCTGGATCCCGTCATCGGCAACCTGGGACACGTGGACATCGAATTCAAGGTATTAATACACGTAGACACCGAAAACTACGGAGCGCACTATGTGGACCTTGTAATCGGCAACCTGGGACACCTAGACATCGAATTCAACGTACGATTACACCTGGACACCAAAAACTATGAAGCGCACTATTTGGATCCCGTCATCGGCAACCTGGAACACGTGGACATCGAATTCAAGATATTAATACACGTAGACACCGAAAACTACGGAGCGCACTATGTGGACCTCGTCATCGGCAACCTGGGACACCTAGACATCGAATTCAACGTACGATTACACATGGACACCGAAAACTCTGAAGCGCACTATCTGGATCCCGTCATCGGCAACCTGGGACACGTGGACATCGAATTCAAGGTATTAATACACGTAGACACCGAAAACTACGGAGCGCACTATGAGGACTTCGTCATCGGCAACCTGAGACACGTAGACATCGAATTCAACGTGTTATTACACCTGGACACCAAAAACTATGAAGCGCACTATCTGGACCTCGTCATCGGCAACCTGGGATACCTAGACATCGAATTCAAGCTTAATTCATAAGAATCGACTTAAAAATTCTCTAGCGGCATTTTCTGCCAAGCGTAGAGAATCTTCTTTTCCGTTAACTCAATATATATTATATACCTAATTTTTACCTAAATAGAAATCTTTCTTCTGACCGATAAGTCCATCGACCTAATTTCGAAATACGCGCGCGATATCGAAACTGGCGATACCTGCGCCGCCAGCGTCGAAAAAGTGAAAGTAACGTTTCTGATTATGACGTCATCATATCAGACGTCGGCGTTAGAAGTAGTATCTTAAAAATAAATTTTCACATTTGGACTTTGCGTCGCAATATCTCCGCTCGTAGGGCACGTAGCGGAATATTATGAAAGAAACCCCCCCCTAATTGGACCCCAAGCTATCGATCAAGCCTACTTAGAACTTGATCCGTTCACTCGTTATCGAGATCTCAACATCTCGGGTACTCGCAACCCGTCGCGTCGCGTAAAAGAGTCACGGTCGGTCTCGCTCCGCGTGTACTTGGCGCGAGACACTACCGTGTCTCTTGATCTTGTTTCAAGATGAAATCGACCGTCCAGTAGTATGTCTTTTAAGTCTAGCAAGTTTATCTTGCTTAAAATACTGCATTTAATATATAATTCATAGAAGTGTTTGTTTCTTATTTACATTTTCAAATTGTCTCGAAACCTCTGTCTTTTCTTCAATTGTGTCAGGAAATTTTATTATGGACTTTGCTAAGTTATTTAGAAAATCCATAATATTATCACAAACTGCATGAAATGTAGATTCTGCCATATCAAATCTGCCTGCTACATCTTTAATAGTACTTTTGTTACCTGCAAACCTTTAATAAAAATACTAATAAATAAGTATAGGTACATATATACGTTTAATAAATATATATTTCTCTATTGTACTTATTATATGTGTTTATGTATACTTCTGTGGAATATAATATTTTATTACCACAAAAATGCCAGCAATTTTGCATCATTTGATATAATGAGATTATCGTTTGTAGTATTTTAGCAAAAATCTGATTTTTCATATAAATCTTTTAACTTTATGTATGTATACCTTTGCAAACAAAAGTTTTTCTGAAACTGAATATTATATACAATATTATAGTGTAGAAGTATAAAGTCATCTATGTGCACAATACATATACATACATACATACATACATATATATATATATACATATATATATATATATATATATATATATGTATGTCCAGGGGCAGTTATCAGGACATTTATATACAACCTGATTTTATCATCGTATATTATGCAGGACATTAATATATACCAGATAGTCCCGTTTTTTTCTTTTATATGCCCTGTTTTCTTTAGCCAATTTAATTATACATGGGCGGGCAGTTTTCAGGTCCTTCTCTTTATTTTTTATTTGTCACACTACAATTGTACAAAACTGCTTCCTATTAATGGAAATACATTTAAGAAATAAAAACTAGTAATACTGATGAAGATATAACGTTTAATATTTGTCAATGGTCAAAATACAACGATGTCCTGAATTATGCCCTTTCATTGCATTATTTGACTCTATAAACAGGTGGTTTCCAGGACACATAATAATACTTTTGAAATTTACTATTACAACACAACAGTAGAATTATTTATAATATTATTTTCATTATTATTAATATTTACATTATTATCGAAAATTACATTGCAACAGACTTAGTTCTTTACTGCTAGACATATTAAAAATAATAATGTACCGGAAGCTGCCAATTGTCTACTATGTAACAGTTTTCAGGACTGATAAGAAAAGTTAAAGTCCAGGCCTGTATTTTGAAAACTAAGCATAATATTGAGGTAAATACCTAAATAAATAATGAACTTAACTGTTTCTATAAGATAAGAAAAAGATAAATACGTTTATTGACCTCCCTCAGGGTTGCAAGGCGTTTTGTAGGGACGTTCCCAACCCTTTATTCCATTCTCATCCAATACTACCCTTTCTCCTCTCATTTAACCCTTTAGACCAACAGTTTTACGTCTCTTTCCGAAAGACGGAACCCAGTTTGCTCCGCACAAAAGCCTATCTTGCACGGAAAGCGCAGTTTTTCGGAAAAAACTTTTCATGGCTCTAGTGGACTCAAACCTGGTTCCTCAGATTATGAGTCTGGCGCTCTACCACTATTAGACCACACTGCCGCCTCAACTTAACTGTTTCTATTATTTCGGTGATAAATATTAGCAATAAATATTGCTAATTTTATTTTCTGACAATTCGATACAACTCTGATAGCAAAGACATTTGAATATAAAATCTCGCTTCAGAAAGACACAATTCATCATCGATTTCTGCGTACTGCCGCATCTGTAAAATCTATGACATCTCACATCCGTAACCTTTCAATAGCAAGCACAGGAATGCGAAACATTTTCTTTTATGAGCTTTGTTCAACAAGTTCAATTTTTACAGAAATAAATTTTACAACATTTAATGTATACACTTAACGTTCACTGACACAATGTAGCTATTTTATGTTAAAGGATAGCATTACATGATTTAAATTCACAAATAATTAAATTTATAAGAAACATATACCCAGAAATTCTCAATGAGTAAAGTAGACTAAATCTCAGCTTATGGTCAAGATCCCAGGTTATATTAGCCGCGTTCAGCAGACACAACTGTGGAGTTCGTCTCATCAACACTGCGTTGATTGGTTGGTTCTAAAAGTAAGAGCCAATCACGTTTGGCCAGACAAACTTGCATAGCGCATAAACATAAGCATAAGAGAATTGATTGGTCCATGTCATATCCATATGCATGTGCATAAGGAAATAGACCAATCTGTTTCTTTATGCATATGGTTATGCACCTATGCAAGTTTGTCTGGACAGACCTTTAAGCGGAGAGCACACACTTTTGCATAACGCATAATACGTAAGCATAAGAAAATTGATTGGTCCATATACATGTGCATGAGAAAATAGACCAATCAATTTTCTTATGCTTACGCATTACGCGTTATGCAGAAGTGTGTGCTCCCCGCTTTAAGGTGGAAGCGCATAAAATTACAGGAGTTAAGCCCCTTGCACAATAGGCGATAGCGATAGCGATAGCGACAGCGACAAAGTTGCCGACAAAGATATAGCTTTGTCGGCAACCTTGTCGCTGTCGCTATCGCTATCGCTATCGCCTATTGTGGAAGGGGCTTTATAAGCAGAATGCAAAAGCCATATCTGCGCATGCGCTATGGTATCTGTAGAGTAGAGCTCTATAGATACCATAGCGCATGCGCATATGGCTTCTGCCTTCTGCTTATGACTCCTGCAATTTTATGTGCTTCCACCTTTAAGGCTGATTTATAGAAGCCGTATCCGTTGATTTAAGCCGTAATCTTTAAGAAATTGACCAATCACAGTCAAATGTGAGAAGGACAATCGACTATAATTGGTCAATTTTTTAAAGATTACGGCTTAAATCAACGCGCGGTTACAGCTTCTATAAATCAGCCTTTAAGGTCTATCCAGACAAACTTGCATAGGTGCATAAGCATATGCATAAAAAAACGGATTGGTCTATTTTCTTATGCACATGTATATGGACCAATCAATTCTCTTATGCTTATGTTTATGCGCTATGCAAATTTGTCTGAATAAACCTTTATGTGCTAGTATTAAGGGCTATCCAGACAAACTTGCATAGGTGCATAACCATATGCATAAAGAAACGGCGTGGTCTATTTCCTTAATGCACATGCATATGGATCAATAATTCTCTTATGCTCATGTTTATGGGCTTATGCAAGTTTGTGTGGATATAGCTGTAAGCGGGAAGCACACACTTCTGCACAACGCATAATGTGTAAGCATAAAAAAACTGATTTATCCATATACATGTGCATAAGAAAATAAACCAATCAATTTTCTTATGCTTACGCATTATGCGTTGTACAGAAGTGTGTGCTCCCTGCTTTAAGATCAATCTAGACAAACTTGCATAGGTATGCATAAAGAAATGGATTGATCTATTTTCTTATGCACATGTATATGGACCGATCAATTTCCTTATTCTTATGTTTATGCGCTATGCAAATTTGTCTGGATAGACCTTTATGCCTATCACACACACCATAATGTTGCTTCTTATGATCAGGCCTAGTTTACACCAGACTGTTTGATACGCGTACCAAGTACTATATCCGTATCAAATCCGTATCAAATTTCGGGTTATCCCGGTGTAAACCGAGATTTGATACAAATTTGATACGGATATAGTACTTGGTACGCGTATCAAACGGTCGGTGTAAACTAGGCCATAATAGCATAAAAGACCGTCTGTACCAATGAGCATCCAGGGTTGCATTTCGTGCATGATGCATTATTAATCCTTGGCTGCTGGTATTAATAGTTGGTTCTTATTTTAAGATCGTTTTAAGTAATGTCTTAAGATGCTAATACGGCTCTGTGATTGGTTAATGGCATCTTAAGATCGTACTTAAGACGGACTTAAATATAAGATTCGACTATGAATACCGGCCCTGTTTAATATTTGACCGTCAACGAGAATAAATAATGCGTATTGTGCGTCATATGTATTGCACCCTTGGAAGCAATATTACGTCATATGCAACAGGCCTAATGCTAGCACGTAAAGCCCCTTACACAATGCCAGGAAATAAGCACAGAATTTCCAACGTGATGGAAACTCTGTGTCTATTGCGTGTGTCACTGTTTATTCTGCATTTATACATGATTTCTGATTTCTATTCCCTGTTCCTATTGCACACAGTTGCCTAGCATTGTGCAAGGGGCTTAACACATCGCATTCATAAACATAACCTGTGGTCTTGAACACAAGCTACAAAAAAGGCTACTTTACTCATTGAAATTTTCTGAATTAAGTCATATTTTAATTATATATAAATGTAACCTAACAACCAGTGCTATCTTTTAACGTGGAACAGCTACGTCGTGTCAGTAAACGCTAAGTACATACATTAAATGAAGTATATAATTATTTCCGTAATACTGTGTATTGAATAAAGCGCATAAAAGAAACGGTTATACGTTGAGAGGCTGAAAAGACCATTAACAATTCTTTTTATTTCCGAAATATGTGTCTAATGTTACTTGTTAACAATTCGGTGACACGTCACAAGATTTTGATAACAAAGATATTTGAAAATAAAATCACGCTCACAAAAAAGGCTCGTTTCATATACACTGATTTCTGCGTACTGCCACATCTGTATATTTTATGACATCACAGATTTGTAACCTTTCAATAGTAAGCCCAGGAATGCGAAGCATTTTCTTTTATGAGTTTCGTTCAACATGTTCAATTTTCATAGAAATAAATTTTACAACATTTAATGTATACACTTAACGTTTACTGACACAACGTAGTTGTTTTATGTTAAAGGATAGCATTACATTATTTAAATTTACAAATAATTAAATTTATAAGAAACATATACCCAGAAATTTTCAATGAGTAAAAGACTGAATCTCAGCTTATAGTCAAGATCGCAGGCTATATTTACGAATGCAATGGGTTATGTGCTGACATTATGCCCCTCACACACAATATAGTGTTGCTTCTTATATGTTACATAGCATAATACCGTCTGTACCAATGAGCATTCAGGGTTGCATTACATTTCATGCATGATACATTATTAATCCTTGTTTAATATTTGGCTGTCAACGAGAATAAATAATGCGTATTGTGTGTCATATGTAATGCACCCCTGGATGGTCATTGGTATAGACGATTTTACGCTTTTTGTATACAGCAATATTACGTCGTATGCGATAGGCCTAATGCTAGCACATAACACATTGGGTTTGTTCGCGTTGCTTGCACTTTTTGCACTCAGCATCTTTGCTTTCTTTCTCTCCAACGGCCGAATATATATTTATCTCATTTCAAGTGCAAAAATGTTTGGGGATTTCAAGCAACGCGAACAAGCCTATTGCATTTATAAACATAACCTGTGGTCTTGAACACAAGCTACGAAAAAGCTACGAAAAAGGCTAACGTGATTGATTAATGACATCTTAAGATTGTACACATACTTAAGACGATCTTAAATATAAGAACCGACTATGAATACCGGCCATAGTGTTGTTTCTTATATACGTAGCATAAAACCGTCTGTACCAATGAGCATCCAGGAGGTCAAATATGTATCTTATAAAGAGGAGAAAATTACAAAAGTGAATACATTTTACTACATTTCGACAAATAAAATCGTAGATACGCTAGTAAATTTCATCACTTTTGTAATTTTTACCTTATTACAAGATACACAATCGACCCCTAGGGTTGCGTTCGGAAACTTTACTCAGGTGCACACCGCATTGTTCTATCTTTGTTACTAAAAATTGAACAAAGACAGAACGACGCTGGTGTATGTACACCCGAGCGAAGTTTTCCAACGCAGCCCAGTGCATTACAATGGGTGCATCCAGAAGCACAACCGCTCACTGAGCCACTAAGTAGCAATTGAATGTGATTGGTTCTTGCCTTTGGATCCAATCAATCACGCTCAATTTCTACTTAGCGGCTTAGGCCGGTATTCGGTTCTTATTTTAAAACCGTCTTAAGTACGATCTTAAGATGTTAATACGGCTCTGTGATTGGTTCATAACATCTTAAAATCGTACTTAAGACGGTCTTAAATATAAGATTCGACTATGAATACCGGCCTTAGTGGTGAGCGGTCATGCTTCTGGATGCACCCAATGTTGGCTGCGGTCCACTTGACGCTACAAATGCTTCGAAGCATTTCTCTTCTCTTTTCTTTCAATGAAGAAAGAAGGAGAAGAAGAACGCTCCAAAGCATTTGTAGCGTCAAGTGGACCGCAGCCGTTATAGCAATTAATACACGTCTTTAGATAGGTTAAAAATCTATTGTCTATGTTATTTTTATTGGCCGCGTTCAGCAGCACAACTGTTGAGTGTCGTCTTAAAGCGGGGAGCCCACACTTCTGCACAACGCATAATGCGTAAGCATAAAAAAACTAATTGGTCTATTTCCTTATGCACATGTGTATGGACCAATCAATTTTTTTATGCTTACCCATTATGCGTTGTGCAGAAGTGTGTGTCCGGGCCCTAAAGGTCAATCCAGACAAACTTGCATAGGTGCATAACCATATGCATAAAGAAACGGCGTGGTCTATTTCCTCATGCACATGCATATGGACCAATCAAATCTCTTATGCTTATGTTTATGCGCTATGCAAGTTTGTCTGGATTCACCTTAATACTGAGTCTACAATGCGAATCGCAAAGTCGCGAGTCGCAAGAATTGACCAATCACAGTTGATTATTCTCCTCAAATTCGACTGTAATTGGTCAATTCTTGCGACTCACGACTTTGCCCGGTGTCCACGATGCAAGAACTGTGTCCAAGTTTCGGTGTAAAGCCCGGTGTCCACGATGCAAGAACTGTGTCCAAGTTTCGGTTTAAGCCAATGAAACTGCTGCTTTTCTGTAAGAGCTGCAAGTTGATTGGCTTAAACCAAAACTTGGATCAAGTTCTTGCATCGTGGACACCGGGCTTAAGCCAATGAAACCGCTACTTTTCTGTAAGAGTTGCAAGTTGCTTGGCTTAAACCGAAACTTGGACACAGTTCTTGCATCGTGGACGCCGGGCTTAAGAAATTGTTCAATCACAATTGAATTTGAAGAGAATAATTGACTTTGATCGGTCAATTTGTCGGTGTTAGTGCTTAAAACACCTATTGTAGATGGGCACTTATCAACACACTACGCTGATTTGCTCGGTTTAAAAGTAAGAGCCAATCACGTTCGATCGCTACTGAGCGGTTTGTTCTGCTGAACGCGCCCATTGCCTGTTACCTGTCATTGTGCAAGAGCCTTAACGCATTGCATTCAATAGACGGAAACATAACCTGTGATCGCGATCATGTGCTACGAAACGAGCTACTTCATTCTGAAATTTTCTGAATATTTGTTGCACATCTGCCGGTGGAAAGAGGCACGACGCCAGCGATTGGAATCTTTATCTACGTTTTGCCAAAATATTACTGATGATTACAAAAGGCTGATAGCATGGTTGAACGAAACAGAAATTACACTAAAGCAAATGAAAGCTAACCCGACATCCAAATTTGGCGAAGTATTAAACAGAATAAAGAAATTGCAAGTTCTTAAAGCAGAAATGGATATAAATCAGAAGAAATTAACATCTCTACAAGAATCAATTCAGGATGGTAACAGCTCGTCTTTAGAATACGCGGATATTTTGGAAAATATGAAAAATCTGCAAGATCGATGGGAAGCCGTCGGACAAATCATGGAAGTACAATCCCAAAGGGTAATTTAAGTTTTTAGAATATTACATTTAAAATATATTTTGTTTTTTAATTCTTAAATAATATATTTTTCTTATATTGCGCATTAGATAACAAATTCTGGATTTGAGTTTGATTTAAAATTTGAAGAGAACATAACAACTATTAAAGGAAACGAATGGATGTCCGAAACGATAACAAGTATAGCATATAAAGAAGAGATTACTGCAACAGTATATATTTTCTTATTATTCTCAATATTTTTTGTATTCGGTTTTCGTGACTAATAAATTACTTTTATTTTCAGTCAACACCACATAGTGATTCAAAGAAACAGTGTGTTGATAATACTACTAAACATGAGTTCAAATCGGCATTACTTCAACTATATAAATGGTTGGATTACGTCGATTTAGAAATTGGCCGTTCGGAAGGAGTGTTTGACGAATTAAGCGTGGAAGAGAAGAAAGTTGTCTATGAAGATACTCTTACAGATATGGATTCGCATAAAAATAAATATGATAAAGTTCTTGAAATTGGTAAACGACTTATCGATGAGTTAAAAAATGCAAACGATTCCATCGAAGAAGAAGAATCCAAGATTAAAGACATACAAAATTGTTGGACAGCAATAAATAATCGTTTTCATGATAAAGAGACGCATACCGTTGATTTCTTACCGCTTAAGTTTAACTGCTTAAGTTTTTCTATGTGCCAAGGCCCTAATGGCCTTAAATGTTTTTAGTGGGTCCCAATTCCGTACAACTAAGAACATGGCGGTCTGTATGTATGACAAAGAGAAATAAACCTCTCTCTCTCTCTCTCTCTCTCTCTCTCTCTTTTTCTCCTCCCTCTCTCTTTCCCTCCCTCCTTCTTAGCAGTTTAGTAAGTGGTCGTGCTCCTGGATATATTCAAATGACACTTAACGTTCACTGTTCAACGTAGCTATTTTATGTTAAAGGATAGCACTACACGTAAAGGCCAGAGCACGAATATTGCCGTAGCGTCTTGCTTTACATGAGAATCTTGGGTTACGCGACACGCAAGCCAATTTTATAGCAACGCACGAAAAAAAGCGTAACGTAACGTACGTAAAAGACTAGTTACGTTACGTTCTTTTTTGTGCGTGGCGTAAGGGTGCGGTTACATAGGCTGATATTTTCCGCGTAAAGGTGCGATTTTATTGACGCTAGAAACCAGCGGCAGCGTCAAGAAAATGTAGCGGGGGAAGAAGTTCAGACCGTCTCAACTTTTTAGCGTACCGCAAAATTCAACGGAACTTCTTCCCCCCCTACATTTTCTTGACGCTGCCGCTGGTTTCTAGCGTCAATGAAATCGCACCTTATCGCGTATCGCGTAACCAATCAGAGACATTTCGCGTTTTCTGTTACGCGGAATTGAATGTCCTTAGTTCACATGAGCCATTTTTTCCGCGTAACGCGTATCGCGTAACCAATCATATCGTTCATTCTTTTAGACTGTTCCAATAGAAATGTCAAACGTCGTAATTTATTGGTTACGTGATACGCGTTACGCGGAAAAAATGGCCCATGTAAACTAAGGACATTCAATTCCGCGTAACAGAAAACGCGAAAAATCTCTGATTGGTTACGCAATACGCGTTACGCGGAAAATATCAGCCCATGTAACCCTTAGATTGAATTGCGTGTCGTGTAACGCAAGATTCTCACGTAAAGGCGTATATGACGCTACGACAATGTGCGCTAGCCCTAACGTTTCAAATTTACATATGCTTAAATTTATATGTAAAGTTGGGCCTCGATGCTAGAGATTGCTCAGAGATATCAGGCAAGG